>NC_133659.1:36608260-36908260 GCF_037893015.1 Macrotis lagotis | reverse complement strand
AAATTAAAGGGAAGTTCAGAAATTTGTGAGGACTAAAGCAGATTACATGTACAGCCTATATTAGATTGCTTTCTATTGGGGAGAAGAAGGGAAGGAGGAAGAAAAATGTAAGATTCAAAATTTTGTTAAAAAAAAACAGATTGGTGAATACTACCATCGCATGTTGTTAGAAAAAAACAAATAAAGAAAAAATACCCATAAAGAAAAAAAAACCGAAGCAGATTAAAAGGGAAACCAATACTAGGTTTAAACATTAATGAAAAAACAAACAAGTATAGCTAGAAAGTAGGATTTCATAATTAGTGCTCATGTCTGAAGAAATAATCTAATGTCTATTCTGCATGTCACATCTGTCCTTTACTTCATTAAACAACATTACTGACACCTTTATTAACTGGAATGGTCAGAGAATTCAGAATAAATGAAAACTAATTAATTGTCCAGCTATTAATCATTGTTTGCTAAGCATCGTGCAGGTACAAAGAAAGAGGCAGCTCAGTGGATAGTGTGCTGGCCCTGGAATGTCATTATTGAGTCATTGTCAGTTATGTCCAATTCTTCCTGGCCTGACTTGGGGTTTTCTTGGCAAAGATCCTTGGAAGGGTTTGCCATTGTCCTTTTCTAGTTCATTTTACAGATGAGGAAACTGAGGCAAGAGAGTTAAGTGTCTTGCCCAGAGTCATGCTATTATTAAGTTTCTGAGACTAGATTTGAATTAAAGCAGATTACTCTTCTGACTCCAAGTTCAATATTCTATCTACTGTGCTGCCCAGTTAGCCCTGAAAAGGCCTAGGTCCAAATCCAGCCTCGGATATTTCCCAGATGTGTGTGACTCTGGGCTATGCTTAACTTCTGTTTGCCTTAATCCACTGGTGAAGGAAATGACTCCAGTATATCTGCCAAAAAAAACCCAGGTGACTTTGTTTGGGTTTTCTTGGCAAAGATACTGGACTGGTTTTCCATTTCCCTTTCCAACTCATTTTACAGATGAGGAAACTGAGGCAAACAGAGTGAAGTGACTTGCCCCGTGTCACATAGTAATTCTCTCTTTTAATTATTTACTATTTATCTACTCTTTACTAATTATTATACTATTTATATGTATCATGTGTGTATATATATACATATATATATATATAGTTTTTTTCTCCTTACTTCCCTCATTAGATTTTAAGCACCTTGCTGAATTTTGCCTCTTTTTATATTCCCAGTTCTTAGTATTGTGCTTGACAGAGTAACATTTGATAAATTTGTTGACTGAATGAATGAATGACTTGTGTGAAAATGTTTGGAGTTCCTCAGCCTTCCTCAATGTCCATCTTTAACATTTGAATTTGCTATTACCCCAGAGGCTCAGCCATGGTATCTGGGTGAGTTTTCAGCTCTCCTATAATCATAGTGCTTCAAAGTTTGCAAAGCTCTTTACATCCATTATTTCCTTCTGTTCCCCAGGAAAACTGGTCAGTTGACTAATATTGTTTAAACTCCTACTAAGAGTTAGACACTGCGCTGAGTGATTTGGATACAAAGGAAGGCAAAAAAAACCAAAACAAAACATCCCTGCTGTCAAGTTCTGACAGTCTAATAAGCAAAGTGCTTTTTTAGTTTTCTTATTATCTCCATTTTACTGCTGAGGACTTAAAAAGCTTAAATGACTTACCCAGGGTAATAATAATATAATATAAGGGATTAAATGACCTTTTATAATAGTATATATTACCATGCAATAGAAATGGTAATATAATTTTTAAAAACCCTGAGAAGTTAAGTGACATATACAGGGCAATAATAAAAACTAAGTCAAAATTTGAATACAGGTCTTTTTAATTCCAACACAGGAATCTCTCCACTACTGCACCATGCAAACTCATGTTCCCTATTCCTTATTGGGCTTACGTCATGATGAGCACATCATTTTACAGTGACCGTTGGACTACATGGGCATTCTTAAAATGTCATTCATATATTTTGATAATATACTTAACTATAATGTTTCTTTTTGTATTTCATTTAGGCATTTAAAAACATTATGCAGAGAAGTCATCAAGGGGTCTTTTATCCCCTGGAAGATGAAGAAAAACAAAAATACTCCAGAGATGATGGAATGCATAATAACTGTCTGATCTGAGAGAAAAACCTCTAACTGCTGCTCAGTTGCTCTGTCTAAAGAAATTGCAGAAACTGGATAGTTGCCTCATAGTCACTGTCCCTGATAATACCAAGTTCCTGGTCCTCAGAATAAAATGAAGGCATGTAGCCTTCTACATGCTGCTACATAAGGGAGTTCAGCATTTTGCCTCCCCAAAATGCTCCAGTCTTTCAATGTATCTGCTACTTCATGATTATAAGTCTCTCCCACAGTACTGATCAAAACTCCTCAGACCTAGTTCTCCCAAGCAGTTCTTCCCATGCAACCTAAATAATAAATCATCTATTGATCTGGAAGTTTTCCTCTGAATTATCTAAAACATCATATGGGTACCAGTAAAATACTCAATCTGTTCATCCTTTCTCTTGGCCATGTGATTAGTGCTCCTTCTATTCTGACCATGTGATTACTGGATGATTTCTCCATTTATTGTGCATAAATATCTCTATAGCACTTTTGGTCATTCCCAATATCAGTTTATGAGAAGATGGGGTGTTTGATGATTTTTTTTCCTATATAGTAATAGAATATTGATGCTAAAATAATAGATTTTTGTGACTGAAACTTTCCTGGAATTATTGAAAGCACGACACAAATTTCCCAAATGCAATCCAGGCCACTCTCTTCCTGTTTACTTAAGAGTCTGCATTATCATCCATTTACAGTGTCACGTCAAGTTGGGTAAAGGTTGAAGAATTCATTTCACCTTTCCTAGAATTTCAGGGTTCAGACGATGTGGTCCTCCACATTGTTCCCACCTCCTATAGAGTATCTCTAAACTTGGGAGTAAACACATGAACCCCTATTCATTTTGTTCCTTCATCTCCTGACTTGCATGCCTACTGATGACCAGCATAAAAATCATACAAATTGTATTGTAGTGTTGATAACCTTCAGAGAAGCATCTAGTGGGGAAGAGATGAGCTGAAAAACTTGCCCTGCATTTTTGCATTATGGAAAATGTCCCTGTCTCCTTACATATGAATTGTTAGATTTGATGACTTTTACAATACCCTTCTAGTTCCACTCTCCTATTATCCTAACTCAATGGGCTATTCACTTAACAACAACCTATCACAGTTTGAACATTCTTCATCCATTTAGTTTTTTTCTGTGTAGACTGTTAAGCCCATCTCTTTTGAATGGTATTACCTTTATTGAGGAGTTTCTACAGAACCCTGAGACATGATACAATCAGCAAGATGCTATCCTCAAATAAAACCATCTGGAGGAATTCATCTTTAAAGAATCTCTCTCTCATATGGACCCTATGGTGACCAGCCCCTTGACATCAACATTTTCATGAGCAGGCAATTCTTTGTTTTAAGCCTTGTTTCATATTTGTTTTATAAATGTGAATTATTGTTATACTGGTAATCAGATGATTGAACAGTTAGTTCTGTGGTTACATTTGTCATGAAACTTTGGTGATTTAAACATATATAGGATGGATACATTTTTAAAATAGACTAAGGCTACATTTTATACCATTAAGCTAAATGCTTTTTCATAATCAACTAACACTAAATAAAGTAAAATATGGTATAGACCTTCCTGTAAGTCAGTTTTGTGACTATGGTGATTTGGTCTGCTATAGAAAAACTTCCTACAAATGCCTATTTATTCCTTTCTCATATTTAATTAATGGTTGTTGTTTAAGTAATGCTTTAAATTCCATTGGGCATATGGAACTTCCCCTCCTTTGTTGGAGAGGTAGGAAACATGAGTATGGAACATTCCATATGCTTCTGAGCATGGTTGATATGTTATATAGTTTCGTTGGCCTTTGCTCCCCTTTTCTAATCTTTCTTATAAAGAGAGGCTTCCTGGGTTCAAGAGACCCTTATTCAGAAACAAATGTGATGTATAAATAAAAAGCAGGAAGGAAGGAACAAAGGAGAAGGAAGGAAAGAGGGAAGGATAGGAGGAGAAAAGAAGAAAAGATAGCATATGACTTGTTGGTTACAAAAGGGCTCTCAAGAACAAATATGCAATAAAGTTCCTTTACAGGTGAATGTCGGAGAAGTTTATAAACTATAATGTGGAGAGTCTGGAAGACTACTTAGCCACAAGCTGCTGATGTTTTATCAAAGAAAAGTACCAAATTTAACTATTTGTTCATTAAAAAATAGAGGAAGTCCCTTTTATAGTATAATGCTAGTTTTATGTGGACAGAGTCAAGATTCTTACTGAGCTTGCCTGATTTTGTTAGGGGACAGGGTGGGGAGGTGGGGCATGGACACAAGAATTTCTCACTGCCTCTGAAAGTTTGTTTTCAGAAGGGCAGGAATTCCCACATGAGATCACCCTTCTGGGCCAAGGTCCAACTTACAGTGATCATCTAGCCAGCTGCAGGGAAAGTAATACTTTCCTTGCAAGGGCACTACAAGAGGAAAGTGCTGAATTGGTAAAAAGAGAGTAAACAAGGGAGGATGAGTTAACTGGCTTAGACAATTCCCTCTTCCTCCCCCCCTTTTTTTTGCTATGCCTCTTCTCCCTGCAGCCCCATTACCCCCCCCCCCACCAAGAGAGAGAGAGAGAGAGAGAGAGAGAGAGAGAGAGAGAGAGAGAGAGCACTTACACCAAATCTCTGAAATGCAGAGGACATTCCTTTAAAAGAAAAGAATGCTAGGATCTTAGGGTTGTGTGAGGATTGCAGTTTATGAAGTTGACGGTCATGTTTTGGAAACCAGTGGTGGTAGCCAAACTGACTTAATAAGAAAAAAATTGTTGCAAAGAGTTATTAGGGTAAAAAAAGCAACCAAAATCAAATTATGTTGAAAAAATGAAGCTGTAACTGTAAGAAAAATGAAGTTGTCACTGCCATCCATGCAGATTTTATTTGTGAGGACCAGATTTTCAAGGAGAGAGTGAAAAAGATAAAAAAAAAAGAGAGATTTTTTTTCCCTTCAGACTTTCTCCTGGCTAGATATAAAAATGTGAATTAATCTATTCATAAAATAGTGAAATTACTTGACTAAAGTGCCAATATCCCCTTCCCCCTATAGCAGGTTAATTTACAAATCTTTCATTCTTGCACAAATAAGACTTGAGGGTTCCCCTAGAAGTCAGTGTGCTGTCCAGTGGAAATCCATTCAGTTTCTTGACTGATTTAGCAGTTGAGAAAGCAAACTATTGCAACTTGGTGTTAAAAAGGAAAAGTGATTAGCATTTTTCTATTTGGAGAGAAAGGACAAACATCAACTCCATAGATAATCAACTAAACAGTTAATCTAAACTGTGAAAGTGTCAGTGTTGAGGTAGGTCTTTTCCAGGCCACAGTTTGCCTGAGGCAATACCCATTCAGGGATTAAGGTTAGATAAAGGGCAAAGAGGCCAAGAATGACCACTTCCAAAGATAAAAATTAAGCTGGTAAAACCTGCAAGGTTTCTCAGTGATTGAAGCAGGTAAGAAAAAAAAGAAGCTAGAAGAACCTCTTTTTACAAAGTCCCCCCCCCAGCCTTGCTCTTCTCCCATCCACACCTGAGACATTTGCATATGTTAATAACTAAAATAAAATGCTGGAATTACCATTTAATAGGCTAACAGAAAAATTCAAGAGAGAAAGATTGACTTGGAAATTCTAGGGGGGATGGGGCAGCGCAGAAGGATGATCCCTTTGAATAGGGATCCCCCAATTCAGGTTGAGTAGAAACCAGGCTTTGTCAGCCTGTGGCAGGAGCAGGAAGTGTATATGGGGGAGATCAGAGTCTATCTGTTGCTTCATGGTTTGGGGATATAGCAATAAAAAGTTTACTTAAGATAAGGTCCCTATCTTCATGGAACTTAAAATCTCTCAGGGGAATAACATATCACGTATAAACTCTAATGGCAAATTATACATAGCAATTTCATTCAAACAATAGAAAGGTACATGTTGGATGTGAAGGGATTGAGACACATTGCTAAGAAGAAATACATGGGAGAAATGGAATAAATGGTTTTGTCAGAGACAGAAAGACAGCAAAGGAAAGGATAACTAACCAACCAATTACTAGAGGCACCATGGTAGAACCATCGAGAGATTTAGAGTTAAGCTCCCATCACTGGGAACTCCCTATGCAGTTTTCAGGAAGATAAAACCAGTATTGAATGGATGCAAACAAAGCAGCTACTATCAGCATTGTTGCAAGAATCACCCAAGGATGGGAATGTTATTATCATGTTACTTCAGGCCTGTCCAATGCTTCTTGACCTTATCTTGGCAAAGATCCTGAAGTAGTTTGCCATTTCCTTCTCCAGTTTATTTAAAGATGAGGAAACTGAGGCAAACTGGGTGAAGAGATTTGCCTAAGGTGACACAATTAGGAAGTGTCTGAAACTGGATTTGAACTCATGAATATGAGTCAGTCTGATTCCAAACCCAGTGCTCTGTCTACTATATCTCCAGCTGTTCCAGGTATGAGTGGCTCAAAGTATATTAGTGCAATGTCAAAAAAAAAAAAAGTATTATGTGAAGGTGATCACCAAATAGAAGGGAGAGGGGGAAAGCTCATTAGTATCTACACAAATTCATTTCAAGGAAAAAAAAAGCATCTACTGTGATTTGAAAGTGCAATAAAAAAGAGATTTTTGGTGAAGGCAATGAATATTTACATAGCCCTTACCATCTATCCAGCACTGGTCTAAGTGTTTTACAAATATTGTCACATTTGATCCTTATAACCATGGGAGTTAAGTTCTATGACGATCCCCATCTTTCTATTGAAGAAACTGAAGCAAATAGAGATTTAATGACTTGACCAAGGTCACACAGTGAGAAATATTAAGTGTCTGAGGCTGGATTTGACCTCAAGTCTTCCTGACTCCAGGTCCAGTGTTCCATCTACTACTCTACCTACCTGCCACAGTTCAACTGTTTTAGAGGAAAATTAGAACCAATACTCAGAAAATCCCTGAACTGTGCATCCCCTTTGATGCATAGCATAAAATCGCTGGGCATGTCCTCCAGGGAGGTTTGAAACAGAGAGAAAGGACCCATCAGTGCCAGTAGAGTTGAAACAGCACTTTTTTGCTATAGTAGAGAACTAGAGGTTCTCCAGATATATAAGATATATGGAGGACATTTAGCAGTTAGGGAATAGCTGCATGAATTTCAGTGTATGAATGTGACGGATTGTAGAAAATGTGGACTTGGAAAGTTTACAGATCCCCAAATAAACTGGAGAATTTGGGGGTTCACATACAAATAAGAGCTGACACTTTTCTTAGAGTGAATAAACCATGGAGAAGAGTTCAACTCATAACAACGACAGACATTAGGGAAAACTGTTGGGAATTCTCAGAGGGATCTGAATGAGAAGCATTTGGGGTAAATCCACTGGAGGGAAGTGGTCCTAATCTAATGTTGGTGCTTCTGATGGATGAGGATGGGCTGGGATGATGGGATAGGAGTGTTCGAAGAGTCACTTCTTGCATTTTGGCAGAAAAGCAATGGACTGAAGATACAGAGTACATAAACTATGGGAGGAAATGTCTTTTGATGAGGGAAGAGATGGACTGGGGAGTGAAGTAAGGTGTTTACAGATTCGGCAGAGTGTTCATTTGTTTTGTTTGGTTTACTTTTTTTTTTTAGGTTTTTGCAGGGCAAATGGGGTTAAGTGGCTTGCCCAAGGCCACACAGCTAGGTCATTATTAAGTGTCTGAGACCGGATTTGAACCCAGGGCCTCCTGACTCCAAGGCCGGTGCTCTATCCTACTTATTTTTTTACAAGGGACTATTTCTGTTTGGAAGGGAAGGGAGTTGGTGGGTAGTGAGAGTGATACGAGAAAATAAAGAAATGATGAGTGTCAATGAAAATATTTAAAGAGAGTAAGAGCAAAAGGAAGTTCAGGTAAGACAATTTTGTTAGTAGTATATTAAATTTAGTTAGTATTATGTTAAGTTGTATTTTATATGTATATATTAAGTATTATTGATTATTAATTATTAAGTAGTATATTATATTTAGTTAGTAGTATATTAAATTTAACATTCAACTAAAAACAAACTATGACATTCATAATTTCACATATAATCCACTTTTCTATTCTTTACATATTTTAAGGTTCATTTTTATTGATGCTTATTAAGTTCATAATAAAAACAACATTTATATTAGGAGTCTTCAAAAGGATGGATCTCTCCCCCATCTACTGGCTCATTGTCTAGATGAGTTTTCCCAGTATAAATGTTTATCTTCTACTCTGGGAAGTGGAATCAAAAATATGTGTAATTTTCTTCATGTCTTAGCTCTGAGCCCCAAGCCTGAGACAGTATTTCTATCCAACACCTAAGTTTTGGAGTAACTTCTGACTTTTCTATAGTTATGTTTCTGTGCCTTTTCCTCCCATAATTTGCTTTCTTCCAACCATATTCCCAATAAGGACAATCCAAACGGTAATTTACAGTATATATCACAATTTATAAAGATAAATTAAACAGTTAAAATTTAAATAAATAGATAAATGATGCCACCAATACTATCACTTATGCCCAGAGGAAAAGACCAAGAGAAAAAGATGATATAGGATTACCACTCTGAGGTCTATTGTCTGGAGGATTTCAGAAACTTGGCTTCTATCCTGACCGTCTAATGCCCAAGCTACACAAATGGTTTTGTTCCTGAGCTATGGCCTCTTTCTTTCTGATAATTATCTTTGTCTGATGCTTTTACAGTACATATTTAGCAAATATTTAAACAATCTAGGTGGTATTGTGATATAGTGCTAGACCTGGGATCTGGAGGACTTTAGTTAATTAACTAACAGTGTAATCTTTGACAAGTCACTTTGCCTCTGTTTACCTCAGTTTCCTCATCTATAAAATGGGGATGATAATAATAGCACCTATGTCCCAGGGCTGTCCGAATGAAAAAATGACTAATATTTGTAAAGCACTTAGCACAACACCCAAGACATACTAAGGTCTGTAAAATAGTGGTGGTTGTTGAATTTCCTGATAAAAAGCCTAAATCTGCCTCTTTATACCCATTGTTCCTCTTGTTGCCCCCCTTGAGGCCAAGCAGAACAAAAGTCTATTTCTTCTTTAAAGTGATGGCTCTTCAAATACTCCACACCTCCCCTGAGTCTTCTGAAGGTAAAACATCCCCCTTTTCTTCAACCAATTCTCACCCAATATGGACTTCAGCTTTTGGGGACCACCCACTTTAAAGGGTCAAAAAATGAGAAACCATCTGGGACATTTTGGGGGGGGAATTATGGGGTAATTTGAATAGGAGTGGCACCTCAAGAGGAGGTACTTATGCCAGAGAAGGAGGCCCTGTCACTTGTATTTCAAGTGGTAAGACTGAATGACTAAGATTGGGGGGACAGTATGCTGCTGTGCCATATTAGTAAAGGATCCAGAGAGCTCCAGAGAGAATTCATAATCTTGGTGTTTTGGTTCATCTTCATGAGTTTGCTTGTAGCTTGTGCTTCATCTATAGGACTGAGGGAGCTTTAATTTGAGGCTCCCTGGCTTAAGGCATCAACATGAAAAGTAAACTTCATTAAATTTAATTTGCATGCTGTAGTCTAAAGGATTTTTTTTGTTAACTCCTAACACAGAGCCCTTCCCAGTCTTCTACATCTTAGATGGCACTGAGGTCTGAATAACCATAACTTCATATTTCTAATTAATCTAACCTAGATATTAGATAGATTAGGAAAGAAATTCTCAGATCTTTACAGAGCTTCTGTAAGAGGATTATAGAAGATAGAAAAATCCCTGGACTTTGAGATGTAGTTTACCAAGATATGGGCTTAACAAGTAGCTTGTTCCAATAGAATAGTGAAGGGCTTCTGTTGCAGCCCATGCAATTGGAGCCCAAGAGCAGTGGGACATTATATTTAGATCATAAGCTCCTTGAAGGCAGGTATTGTCTTTTGATTCTTTTTTGTCTCTTCAGAACTTAGAACTGGCCACATAGTAGGCACTTAATAAATTTTTGTGGACTTGACATTACCATAACCTTTCTGGGATTCAGCTTTTCCATTTCTTAAGTGATGGCATGGGACTAGATCACTACCTTTCCAGTTACAAATCAAGAATCTTCATCATTGCTCAGTTGTGTCCAACTTTTGTATCCCCTTGAGTCACAGCATACCAGGTCCTTCTATGGTCCACTATCTCTTACAGTCTATCCAAGTTCACAATCAGTTCATCCATGACACCATCTATCCATCTAATCGTCTGTCTCCCCCCTTCTCCTTTTGTCTTCAATCTTTCCTATTATTAGGGTCTTTTCCAATAGGTTCATTTGTGTGACCAAATTTTTTAAGCTTCAGCTTCAGAATTTGACCTTCCAATGAATAACCTGAATTATCTCTTTAAGTATTGACTAATTTGATCTCCTTGCTATCCAAGGGACTTTCAAAAGTCTTCTCCAGTCAATAAACATAAATTAAGTATCTATTATGCACCAAATACCATGCTAATCACTGGGAATAAAGATATAAAGAGTCAGAAAGAGCTTACATTCAAATGGGAAAAGATAACACACAAAAATAAACTGAAAAGGGAGGAGAGGGACTTACAGGAGTGAGGACTTGGTAGTCCAAGGAGAGTAGCTGGTGGGAAATAAAGTGATGACTGAGATGTGAGTCCTCTTTAAAATGAAGCTTTTCCTCCCTCTAGCCTTCAATCAGAGGGGCAAAGGATACTCAGGGTACTGATGAATGGTGAATACTAAAGCTGACAAATATCACATGATGGTGACTTTCTGAAGAAAGAGGTTCCCTAAGGATCTGGTAGAATCTAGTTCAAGCAGCTAGCAGAAAATAAGAGATGGGTGGCCCGTGAGTCCTCTTGAAAAGGAGGTTTTGGAAAGAGTACTTAGCAGTAAAATTAATAAATCCTCATGTCTATTGTAAAAGTAGCTTTTTGTTGTTGTTTATCTGAAAGACTAGTCTCAAAATAAGGGAAAAGATGCAGGAGACAAGAGGATGGTTATATTCGTAATGCTACAGCTATCCGTCAATGAGAGCTACCAACCAGAAACATCAAAGTCTTTGCTTTTCCAGTTCAACTCTATCCATTATGCAGTGCTGTCCTCATTACCTGGATGATGGGGCGGGAGGAGATGGTCTCCCACATCCTAGTTCCAAGTGGCTCCAGAGGAGAAAGTGAAGCTGGGGACTTTGCACAGCCCTCTCTCACTTCAATCCAAGTTATTTGAGAGTCTTGCATCACCTTGAGAACAAAGGACAAAGAAGAACAACAATGAAAGCTCAATTGAAGGAGCTTGATAAATTGTGAACACTCCTGTCTGGAGGTCCTTGGACCCTTCCTTGAGTTTTTTTTTTTTTTAGGTTTTTGCAAGGCCATGGGGTTAAGTGGCTTGCCCAAGGCCACACAGCTGGGTAATTATTAAGTATCTGAGGTTGGATTTGAACTCAGGTACTCCTGACTTCAAGGCCAGTGCTCTATCCACTGTGCCACCTAAGCCACCCCTTTGGTTCTATTCTATATGAGTCTTACAAGGACTTTGGATTGTTTAGTTCTGCTTGTTTATTCCCATTTAGGGAACCTGACCAGGGGAGACTTAGTTTACATACTGGCTCTGCTAATTTACTTCCTGGGTGACCTTGGGCATTTCACTTAACATCCTTCCTCAAATCCTGCATCCATGAAATCAGAGCATTTAGACTTTCTATAAACTCCCTTACAGTTCTATAGCTAAGGTGTTATGATTCAATTAATTCATTTTGTTCTTTGCCTTTACCTGCCCCCTTCACCTCTGGTCCTTCTTGACAGCTGGCTTTCATACAGCCAGACTTTCTGCCAATTGCCTTCCAAGATCTTTTCTGGTCCCTCACTACAGTATCCTGGAGATTTCAGCTGGTGCTATCAGCTTCGCCTTCAGCCAAGAAGGAAAGGACAATCTACATCAGAAACAGCTGATGAGGAAATAATTTCACATCTTTATAGATATATATATATATATATATATATATATATATATATATATGTATGTATGTATAGTTTGATTTATTTAAATATATGTTAAGTATAAAAAGGTATGGACTCTTGAGTTGTAGCTATTGGGGGCAATGAATAGTTTTAGCTTCCCAGTCCCAAAATGAGATAATAGGAAACATTCTTCCTTCCTCTCTAGGCTGAGGTCTTAAGGTCCTTCCAGATTCCTGTACCTAATCAGGAAAGATAATGGCTTGTGAATACTTAAGTCCAGAGTGATTAAAATGTTTTTTCTATTAAGACATCTTAATAAATGGGACACCTCTCTCAAGGCAGGAGGGGGGTGGAATCCTGGAAATGTTAGGTCTTATTTGCAATTTGAAAGGCTTTGTTCCTGCCCCTTTGTGCCAATCATTGGCTGGGTTCACAAATCTAATTGTTACTAGTCTCCATACATTTTCTCCACCCTGCTCATTATACTAATGAGCAAGAACGGCTACCTCCTTGAGCTTGCAAAGGAAAAGGTCGAAGACCCTAAACTTAGAACTAGGTGGGGCAATCTCTTCAGTTTTTAACTCAGTACCTGCCCATAGGCAACAATATAAGCAGACCCAGTGTTTGTAATATAAACTAAAAATTCTCCCTTCACATTCTTGTGGAACCCAAACACCACCATATTCCTCATGCATATCACTCCCTCAACCTCCCACCCTTCATCTCCTTCAGGAGGTTGCTTGTTGCTCCTGCACTGCTTCCAAATGGAATAGACTGTCACCTTTCCCCACACCCACAGGTAAAATTCTTAGTAATTAGTAGTTAGTAAATTCTTAATAATTGCTGGGAATAAACCCTTTTAGAGCAGTTTTTATCATAAGTCTGACTCTAAAACCCACAGGGACTTACAGACATTATTAAGTACAATGTATGCAGATGCAGGGAGAAAAGTTAGAACATTTTGTAAAAGTGGCTTTGGAATTTCCTTCAGATTGGAATGAAAGATCACACTTCAAAGACTTCACACATTGAAATTATCTACATTTTCTATTTTTTGTCTTGTAGCAAGGGAAGAGTCAAAGTTTTATTCAAGAAGAAATTCTAAAAAAAGATTGATTTTGCAAAAAATACAGGTTAATTCCTCTCAAATGAAGCTTCTCCCAAAGAGGATGCAGAATGTTGAAATACAAAATTTATTGTAGGGACTTTTGATGAGCTGCCCGAAAACCCCAAAACTCCAGAGAATAGAATAGGTGTGTTAGACAAGATCTCAAAGTTCATAGGATTTAAGGACCGGAATTTGAAGATCATTTAATACAATCCTATCATTTTACAGGAAACAGAATCAAAGAGAGAAAGAGACTTTACATCTACATAGAGTAACAGTCCCCTGACTTTAAATCCAGTACACTTTCTACCAGCCCACCTATGCCAAAACATTAACAAAAAAAGATCTTTACTACAATCAAATAATCAATAAACATTTACTAATCATCTACTATGTGCCACAGCTACAAGAAGTGATCATCCAATCTCACACTACAGAATAATCCCATCCACTTTGGGATAACTGCATTTATTAAGTTTTTTTTTTAAGCTAAGATCTGCCACTGCAACTTCCACTCATTGTTTTGAATTCTGCTTTCCAGTGCCAAATAAAACAAAGCTAATCCCTTAAAAATGCATTTCATTGATGCCCTTTGTCTTTATATCAAAGTCATTTCAAACCTTCCCCACACAATAAACCCTCTTGTGATCAAGAAAAACATTCTATATCATGACCATATCTGACAGCAGATTTAAAAAAAATTGTTTTAGTAATTATATCTGCTACATGGGAGAAATTATTCAAGGATCTTCAGTGGTATTTTTCCAGTACACAGATTTTAACTCTCTTTCTGTGAATTTTTTTCATTTGCACTGAGACTTTTCATCTTTAACCCAGTTGAAAGCCCTTTCAATGCTCAAAGACAATCCTTAAGTTCCCACTTTTCCAAGGTAGACCTCCCCAGTTCTTTCAACCAATGTTTTTTTAATTACTTCACCATTCTAGTCACCTTACTCTGATGATATTTCAGTTTGTCAATGGTTCAATGGTCAATATGATGCTCCAAACGTGGTCTGAACAGGCTAACAATAAACATGGACCTTCATGCAATGTCTTTTCTCATTAGATTGTAAACTCACTGAGGGCAAAGACTGAGTTTCTTTTTCTT
The DNA here is from genome assembly GCF_037893015.1 of Macrotis lagotis. NCBI lineage: Eukaryota > Metazoa > Chordata > Mammalia > Peramelemorphia > Peramelidae > Macrotis > Macrotis lagotis. Next base: position 36,894,002 of record NC_133659.1, on the reverse strand, counting down.
ATTTGCATCCCTAGCAACTAGTATATGTGTACTGAATTGAACTGAGATTGCCTTAAACTTACCTTTATCCAAATTTCACAGAAGGGGAAAATGAAGCTCAGGGACGATAAGCGAACCTTCTAGAGTCACATAATTGCAGAGATGGAAGTCTTGATTCCTAGAGAGAGGAAAGGAATTATCATAACTTTCTTTGTTTCAGACATTATCCTTCCATTATTAATATATCCCATTCAAATCCAATTCACTTGCTTGTCATGGCATCACTTCCCTGATCTGGTTTTCTTTGACAATGAAGGACAAATAACAATATCCTGAGATGACACAGGTTTTGGGGTCACTCTATTGACATAGTTTTCTTTTCTCTTTCTTTCTTTTTTCAGTTCCAAATTGTCTCCTTCCCTTCTTCCCTCCTTGCCCACCCCTACTCATTGAGAAGGCAAGTAATACAATACTCATTATACATATGAAGTCATTCAAAACATGTTTTCACAATCTCATAAGTTTTCAGACCACTAAAAACCTCTAATCATGTGAGTTATTTTCTATTCGTATATCCTTCATCCTGTACTTATGAAGTTAAGGTTTTTTAAAATTTGCAAACAGGACTTCTTATTTTTCAGTATCAAATTTCCTCTTATTAGATTTGACCCTTGGCTCTAGCCAGCTCATATCCTTTTGGATCCAGATTCTTTCATCAAAATTCAGTAAGTATTCCTTTGTTATATACATCAAAAAAAATAATTAAAATATCAAGCAGAAATTGAATTAGAATAAGAGCTATGTATATGTGCCAAATTGATTTTAGACTCTTCAGAAAACATTTGAGACAAATTAGAAAGTTGGTTTTTACTCAGATCTGAAGCAAAGCCAACACCAGATTAAGTAGGCATAATTGGAAAAAATATATATCTAGTAAAGCAAAGCCAATATTTGAGCCTAGATTTTCTGAGTTCCAAATGCAATGCTCTTTCCACATGATCACTATTTGGATTACCAAACTTATAGTGATCCTGCTCTCCATCACCTATTTTATTTTTGTGGTGATAGACTATAGACTTGAGAAAATGGAAGAAATGTTAATAATTGAGATAAAATTTAAAAGAGTGGTGTGCCTACTTTGCAAGCCCCACCCACCCCCCAGGTATTGTTAAATATTTATCAGAACACTCCTATGATTGGAATGCCCTTCTTCCTCATTTTTGTCTTGTAGAATCTTTCTCTTTCTTCAACTCTTAGGTCAGGCACCATCTACTATATGTAGTCTTTTCTGATCATAACTCAACTAAACCATTCTTAATTAATTAATTCTAATCTTAATTACTACTGTTCTAGCCTTAGGAGTGTTCTCTTCATTCCTTTGATAGTCTGGTAAAGCCTATGGACCCCTTTTCAGGATGTTTTCAAGTGCATAAAATAAAACATATAGAATTACAAAGGAAATTGTATTCAAATTCAGTTATCAAGATATATATTTTAGAAGCAAGTTTCTGAAATCCAAATTAAAAATCCCTGATATAGATTAAAATGAGGAAATCTTTAAAAGGAAGCCAAAACATATTCAAAACCTAGAGAAGCATTAAATAAGTAAAATTATTTTAGGCATATCTATGGGATCTTAAGATGTTTCCTTTATTTTTCTGGTATTATAACTTGGGTCTACAGACATTACTGTTTTATTTATGAATAGGTCAGAAAGAAAAGCATTTTACTGAAAAAAAAATCGACTTCAAGGGATAGAAATGATTCCAGCAGTGAAAAATAAGGTAATTGATTAATCCCCAAAAGTTTTCTTGCCACTATTACAGATTACATTTAGTTTGATGAGAATTTTTTTAAGGTAATAAAACAAAATCAACCAAGTTCTCTTTATGTGAGAAATAAATTTCCAAGAAGAAGTGAATTTCAATTCAAAAAGGGGAGATTTGTGAGTCCTAAAAAAAAAGAGAAATGATGAATTATGAGAATTGAAGATGCTCCATGAAAATCATCTTTAAAAATGTACAGAAATTGTTTTAAGAAAGCTCTCTAATGCTATATGATATAAAATATCATTCAAATGTTTTTCTTGGATTTATACTAGAATTTCCTTCTTATATTATATATATATCTACATCTCTATCTCTCTCTATATATATGTATATAATATATACCACTGGTAAAGAACATAGGGAATGTTTCTATCAAGTTACCTGTTCAATTCAAAGGAGACATCATGGCAAGTGGAATTCATGCATACTTGGTGACAAGAAGGGATATTCCATTGGCAAAATGCCACAGGAAATCATTAATAACTAAATTTATTTAGTTAAATGAGCAGCATTTTGTTTAATAAATGATTTTTTTAACCTTTAATGGTTATTCACATGATAGAAAATTCTGAAGCTACATATCTGAAATCCTCACAAAATAATTTTCATGGGTGTGATAGACAAAAACAAAACCAAATCCTTCTTTTTGTAGTTTTTGTCCGATTTTACTATCCCTTTTCTCTCACTTCCCTTATCTGGGCAATAGTCTTGTTGTCCATTTTAACTCTCCAGTTAAAACGGTAATGACTTTATAGTTAAAACTCTAAAGTATCTCTCATTTCTATTTCTTCCCTTTTCTTTTCACTGCCTTTTTCCTTACTACCATCTACCTGACTAAACCACCATTTTTCTTTCTAACCAGTCTTCCTATATCCACTCACTTCAATCAATACTTGGCCCCAATGTCAGAGTAATCTTCCTAATGTATCCATCTGATCAAATTCTCCTCTACTCAAAACCCTTCATGAACTATGAGATCAGACAGCAGTTTGATTCTGAAGCCACTCAAAAGTTTGGCACTGCCTTCTAACCTTCTATTACTTTCACAGAATCATAGAATTTCAGAGTGGGAAGAGATATCAGTGACCATCCAGTATGACCTGACCATGAAAAAAGAATTCTTCCAATCCATACCCCCAAGGAAGCTGTACTGCTCCAACTGTTGCTTGAAAACCCCCTTCCTCCTCACAATGATAGGGAAACCTATCACAATGATAGGGAAACCTCTACCTTACAAAATGACCCGTCAGTATTGAGTTTTTCCTGACATCTAGCTTAAATTTCTTTCTTTGCAACTCCTAACTCATTCTCCTTAGTTTTTGCCTTTGAAACCAAGGAGAACAAGTCTGATATCACTCTTACAGATGAAACTCTTTTAGTACCAAAGATAATGACCCATGTTCACTCTGAGTCTTCTCTTCTTCAGGCTAAATATTTCAGTCTCTGACTTGTACTCCTTTACTCTTTGGTTCCAGGGACAAATTAGTTTTATAGCTGGGGTCTTCCTGAAAGAGATTGATGAGGTTCCTTCTTGGTATTTGATGTACCAAGTAGTAAATATTTATTTCCTATAGCAGAAAAGAAATGCTTAAAACATAAAAGACTCATAAGCACACATAAATGCATACTTAAACATCAACCCATTACTTCTATTATGTTCTTCTGAAAAGGAGGGAAAGCCTGGAACTAAGAATGCAAAAGATGACAGAAACCCATAACAGATGTAGAAAACACATAAAGCACTCAAAGGACTCATAAAAGCTTGTAAACAGATACAGAAATACTGTCTCCTGGGAGATAAAACTACTTCCTGGGGGACTGTGAGATTGCCAAATAGATTTCACTATATTTTTCTCTGTCCATTTTATCTGAGGAGCAACCCAAAGTCCAGATCATCTGATCAATGAGGTGAGACTGGCTTCTCCTTTTGTTGATGGTCATGAGATGCTACATCTTCCTATACGGTCTTCAGTCATCATCATCTCAATGTCCAGTAATGGGGACCATGGGGAATAATTAGAAGTCTCTGGTTGTGTGTGCCTATTGGCAAGGAAGCTAGGGATAGACCCCAACTGAAAAGGCAGGATGCAGGACTATCCCCACACACCCCCAATGTCCTTTTCACACTTTGTGATAGCTCCCAGATGCCTTGAAATGGTGGTGCTAATAGAGGCGACCAGGTTGCACAAAGAACTAAGTTGTATTGATGGGACCCTGAGCAAGTCACTTAACCTGTTTGTATCTGTTTATACAACTGTAATATGAGAATCCTAATAATACCTACTTTCCAGGGTTCTTGTGAAGATTAAATAAGATAATTATAAGATGCTTGGCACAGAGGATGCCCTTAATATATTCTTGCTTTTCTTCTTTCTTCTTTCCCTTTTTCCTTTTCTTTCTCTCTCTCCTCCCCTCCTTCCTTCCCTCCTTTTCCTTCTTCCACTTTCTTCCATCTCCTTCCTTCCATCTCCTTCCTCCCTCCCTTTCTTCCTTCCTTCCTTCCTTCCTTCCTTCCTTCCTTCCTTCCTTCCTTCCTTCCTTCCCTATTTCTTAATCCCCTACAGTGTTCTCATAGTTTTATCACTGATGTGATTAAACTCTGAGCTTCCTGAGAGAAGGGACAGTACTGTTTTGTTTTGTGTTCTTCCTTGTATCCCCAGTGACCACTTGCACCATCCCTTACATAGAATAGATGTTTAATACATGCGTTTGGACTGACTCATACCAGCCCTTAGCACAGTGCCCTTCTTAGCATAAGTACTTAAGAGATATTTGTTGAATGAATGAGTTTCAGTTAGTTCAGTTACTCTCATGATAAGAAAACATTGGCAAAACTGGGAAATGAAGGGAGTATTTGTACCACTTCTTAATACATGAAGAGTAGTTAACAGCTGTTTTTCATTATTCTGTTTGTCTAAAGAATGTCCTTGTTAAACCCTGACTGAAAAAAAGTGAATTATCTAGTTTTTGATAATTAAGATAAATTTTTTCTCCCTAATTTCAAAAAAGTAAAAAACTTATTTAACTTAAATACCAAGACTAGAATCAATAAATTGAAATATCTGACCAAAGGCTATAAAAATGTTGTTTTCTATTATTCTGCTTTACAATTTTTCTATAACACACCTGAAATGTCACAGTTTGCATATATTTATGAAACTGAGATTTATAAGTCCTTACTGAGAAAAGTGTTAAATAAAAAAAAGGGTAGTCATAGCAAATCACATAACAGAAATACCCTTCTGTATATCAATGAGTGAAAAAATCATTAAAACACCAATATTTTCTATTTTCGCTAGTGAAATACATTTTCACTAAGAGGGAAAATGAAAAGACAAAAAATAGCTGGTACTAGCTATAGAAAATACCATGTAACACTTTACAGATTCCATTATGGTATTACAAGATAAAGAAGAAATAAATAAATACCATGAAAAATATCTTCCCAGGCAGTATCCCTATCATCTCTTTTTCCCTTCCTCCAATGGCCTCTCATGGTGATACAACAAAGAGCCTGGGTCCTTGATAGTTTCTTGATGGCTTTAAAGTTGAAACACAAGGTTCTGGTAGGACATACTACCCTAAAAGGAAGACTTGAAGTTCCATGAGGTGATAGATTATATATATAATATGTTATATGTTTACCATCTCAGGCTAGTTAAATTCAGAGGTATTCAGAGATACACTTCAACAGCAGAGATATGCTACAGGCATATTCTGACCACAGCAAAGAGTCAATGCTAAGTGGCACAGAGGTTTTGATTTGCATTGGTGGAGGCATTAACCACACTAACAACATTACAGTACTTTGACATAATTAGACATAATATTTTATACTCCAGAAGATCTATGACCTCATCAGTGTGGGTATTCTCTACCATGATGCAGATCCCATACCTTCCTGGTAGCAATTGTTCGATTTCTGCCATAAATTCATTGGATTGACCACCTTCCTGTCAACATACTGACATTTTAAAAATAGCAGTGGAGGATTTGGGCCATTCACTGGTTGTTCCTCAACCTTACTAAGGGACTGACTCATCTTTTTTTCAGTTATGTATTTTTCTGATGACTTCTGTGATAGTATTTCTTAATTGGGAATATCTCTCTGATAGTCTCTCTCATGGACTAATATGAGATCTATACAATAAGGATCATGGGATTGAAGAATTTACAACAAAATCCACAGTTACAAAGGTAGTTCAGCAGTATTCCTATAAAATATTTCAGATAGATGCAAGTATATATATATATATAACATATTATTATATGACTATATTCTGTATTGATATTGGTTATATACATATATACAGTGTTTTGATATATTATTTTTACGTACATGGAGAATTTTTTGTCTTTTATGAACTTTTTATTTTAAGCTTAAATAAAAAATAAGAAAAGAAAAAATAACAATGCTATGTACAAAACAGAACATAGGAGAGGATTCAATATAAAGCAATAAATTTCCTTTTCAGAAAGGTTGTTATAGTAAATGCTGTCCAGTTTTTCTTTGCTTCCTTGTAGGTTTTCTTTGGTTCTCTGATTGTATACTTTTTATATTTCTCCCCTCCCCCCCACCGCAAAGGAGGCTACAATTAAGTGAGGATATATGTGTGTATGCACATATTCATACATATACATATATATGCATAGGTATTTTTCATCATATATACACAATCATGTTCATATGTAAGTCTATACCATGTTTATCTCCACCTGTCTGCTGTTTCTCAGAAGGCAGACGGCATCCTCCTTCATAAGGCCAAGTCTTCTCATGCTTTTCTAATTCAACCAGCTATACCACAGAAATATTTCAACCCAATTACATTCTATCTGAGAGATTGTCCATGAAATTGAACCACAAAATTGTCCATGAAAACTGTCCCAATTTTCTTCATTCTTTCTTTTCTTTTGCTTTATTTAAACAAAAAAAACTTCAATTTAAAATAATCGAAATTATCCAGTTTACACTTCAACAATGCTCTCATGTTAAAATGGAGTTTAAGGGGCAGCTAGGTGGTGCCGCAGCTAGAGTGCTGGCCCTGGAGTCAGGAGGACCTGAGTTCAAATCCATCCTCACACACTTATTAATGACCTAGCTGTGTGACTTTGGGCGAGTCACTTAACCCCATTGTCTTACAAAACCAAAACCAAAAAAATGTGGTTTAAATCTGATACTATGAAATGTTTCCTTTGCAGCATTCTTCCCCTGGTCTCTTTGATGTCTCTGACCCTTGAGAATTTTTTTTTTAATGGAGAAGAAAGTCAAAAATATATTATTAATTCAAGTTATATGGGTAAATATAGCTCAATCTTTCACTCAACTTTAGAGAAGTAGTTTAATAATATCATTAATTATAATGAAACTATAATATTCATCTCAATTTTAGTCACACTTCAAGGATCATTATGGGGTATTTCACACTAGGGGTTCCTAACATGGAGTCTAAAACTTGAATGGGGGAAATAGTCTTATTTTCATGACTTTTTGGTTTCTTTATGTGTTTTATTCTATGCATTAAAATGCATTTAATGTATACTCTATGACATTAAAAGCCATTATTGTACTTTGAAATCCTTTCTTGCCTTAGCAGATTGTCTTTGAGAATTGTTGTGACTAAAATTCTTCTCCTGCTGGCCAGCCACTCTGCCTTTAACTAGTCTGTTCACCAGAAAACAGACAGGTCCAATAGCCATAGTCTCTCTAACTTAGTAGCATCTTTTAGAGTTCCCATTACACTAACTGAACTCAGGGACACAATGAAGGTGAGGTTTTGGTGGATGCTCAGATCACCTAAGAGGGGAGATGCCAGGGGACCTGTTTCTGAGCTCACAACCTGTATTGACCTACCCTACTATATGGATGGAAGCAACTTCTTTCCATGCTGTGCAGCCAGAACTAGCCACATTTTTTAACTCAACCAATCTCCCTCTTATACAATGGTGAAGATCCCACTTACTTTCAGCAGGAACGTCATATAATAAGGTGAGAAAAGGAGACATTTCCACTTAGACTCTAGGACTTTGGGTTATGATCAGCTTCATTTGTCCTCTTCGGTTCTAGGTGCAGAGGGTGGAGTCCCCTTGACTCAGGAGCTTGAGACTGGGGAAACTTGGAACCCAAAATTCTAAACTGGACGTTTGGGATCAGTCCATCAGGGAAGTACTGTGAAGCCAAGATGTCAGGAGACTTTGGTCTTGAAGCAGATGAGATTAATGCTATTTAATAGTGAATTAAACTGTGATCCTAATCCCCTTCTCTTCTTCAGAGAGCAAAGGGATATAGTGCAGATTGTTTCTTCCAAGGATCAGATCAATTAGGTGACACAGATGGAGAGTTGGGTCTGAAATCAGGAAGATTAGAGTTCAAATCTTGCCTCAGATTTTAAGCAAATGCCTTGACCCCTATTTTCCTCTGTTTTCTCATCTATAAAATAAAGATCTTAATAATAGCACCTATCTTCCAAGCCTGTAATGAGGAACTCAGGGACACAATGAAGGTGAGGTTTTGGTGGATGCTCAGATCACCTACGAGGGTGAGATGCTGGGGATCTGGCACTGTCTAAATGTTAACTATTATTCATTTTTTATGCTATATCTTTGAGGTAAATTTTTTAAACCTTTTGTAGAAGCTAATCTTACTGCTAAGTCATTAAATGAAAGAGGGATTCCAGGGACCCTTAAGGTTGGGAGAATATGATCTATGGGGGCTTGGCCAAATTCAGAGAAAAAAACGATACTCCAAGCCCTTATGTACAGGGGTGTACTGTGGGATGAAATGTAACAGACCTGTCCTCCAGAAAGTGGGGTCCAGAGAATCACTGTCAATATTTGCTTCCCTGGCTTCCTTCAGGACTCACAGACAGCACCTTCTGAGCAGGTCTTTTATGATTCCACCTAGCTTTCATAAAATTAAACTCTATTTACTCTGAATATATCTTGAGCTGTCACCTCATTTGAATACAAGTTTCTTAAAGGCAGGACATGTTTTTGTCTTAATTATCCCCACTGCTTAGCAGACACATATTTATAAAACAATCAACACTTTGTAGGTGCCTACTATGTGCTTACTGTTGACTTACTGACAGAAGAGCACCTTAGTAGACAGTTATACTAAAAAAAGAAGAAATTATATATATATATATTGATATTGATATTGATATTTTTATCAGAGGCAGCTAGGTGGTGGCATGGATAGAAGGATGGACCTGGAGACAGGAAAACCTGAATTCAAATCCATTCTTTGAGACTTACTAGCTATAGGATTTAGGCAAGTCATTTAACCTTGTTTGCCTCAGGCTCTTCATCCATAAAATGAGCTGGAGATGGAAATGGTACTATTTTCAACAAGGAAAACCCCAATTAGGGTCAGGAAGAGTGGGATATGATTGGAAAATGACTAAACAATAGCAAAAATATTTTTTATTACATGTGCATTTTTACTTGATGTCTTCTGTCCTAATTCCTTGGACTTCATTGATATCAATAGATGTTTTATATAGTAGATCTGTTACACTAATATTTCTAATCTAAAATAATATTGCATATTGTTAACTAGCTTTTCAAATTATATATACAAACATTAAAGGAATTAAACATATAACTGTTAATAAGGTGAAAAAGGGAGGTTCCCAAAAGTTTTGATTGCATTAAAAATAATAACCATAATTGTTGGAATTGTTAAAGTTAACATCATAATAATTGTGCTAATTTATTACTAATTAACAAATCCAGTTAAGAGACAAACAGCTATCCAGGGTTTGTCATGTGTGAGTTTCTCCCTGGAAGCGTTTTTGGAAACTTCATTAAATGTTTCAGATCAGTAAGGTACCACTCACTAATGAGCTAGTCTTGGAGTCACATCTCATCTCAGACACAACTTTGTCCCCCTGGGCAAATCCGTTAACCCCTGTGAGCCTCAGTTTCTTCAGCTGCAAATATGGAAGATGATAATGGCACCTACCTCACAAGTCGTTGCTGATTAAATGACATGGGGGACACTCAGGGAGCAGATTGAGATGTTGGGGGGCTTGGAAGTGAGGAGACATGACCAATGCAGGGATTTGTTTTCCTTGATGAGGTGAGATTTTTTTACAAGTGCTTTGTTTTTCTTTTTTTTCCAATGGGGGAAGAATATTTAAGGAGAGAAAATAGATTTTTTTGCTCATTAAAAAAAACCACCAAATTTTTAAAAAGTGTCAGTTGACTGAACATCTCCACTAGAGTCAACCTGTCTAGATGTGTCCCTCGTGATTTGTCTCAGGCACTTGATACTAACTAGCTGTGTGACCTTGGACAAGTCATTTACCCCTGATTGCCTCACATCCAGGGTCATCTCCAGTCATTCTGATTCATATCTGGCCACTGGACCCAGATGGTTCTGGAAGGGAAAGGGAGGCTGGTGGCTTAGCACAATATCCCCCTCACTAAAATCCAATTCAATTACTTGTCATGGCATCACCTTCCTGATGTCATGGTCTTCTTCAAAAATAAAAGACAAACATTATTGTTTTAACTGGTATGGTCTGATCCACAAGTTAAGGTTTCAACATGCCATCTGTTCTCCCAGAAGCATGCAAAAGATAAAGGTTTCAGCAAGAACTAAATTATCTTTTAAAGCTCTCTGGATGTCATCTTACTGGACTCTAGATAATTCTTTGACCTTCCCAACTGTTGCAAACACATGCTAATTTTTACGCAAAATAAAAGATCACATTCAAAAAGAATCAAATGGGATAATGTATAAAATGTTTTATAAAACTTAAAATTACATAAAAATGTCAGCTGGTAATTTAATTCAACAAGAATTTGTTAGGCATTGCTTAGAAGGAAACGGACAAAAAGGAATACATATTCCAGGGTCTCCTGGAACTCCTTGCCATCTCCTTCCTCAAATTACTTCATATTTATTCAGCATTCACACACAGGTAGGTAAATACAAGGTAATTTGAAGAAGGAGATAGCACTAAGTAGTAAATTTCTTCCAAGGAGGAGGTAGCACCTGAGCTTTCAAGCAAATTGAATGAACTATGATAATAGATGCCTATGTTTATCTAATGCTTTGGATAGGAGCAATGGTTTATACAAATATAGCACCCTCTCTATGGTCACTCCCTGAAATCATACTCTCTTTGGGTATGATATTAGGATTTGTTATTATTAAGTCATTTCAGTTTTGTCCAACTCTTTGTGACCCCATTTGGGATTTTTCTTGACAAAGATACTGGAGGGTTTTGCCATTTCCTTCTCCAGTTCATTTTATAAAGAAACTGAGACAAACAGGCTTACTTGCCAGGGTCACACAGCTAGTAAAATTCTAAGATTGGATTTGAATTCAGGTCTTCCTGAGTCCAGACTCAGTGAGCCATCTAACAACTGCTAATATCTCTAAGATGCTCTATAAATGTTAGCTATCCTAGAAATTGCTATTTTCATTTGGCTTGACTACTTATGTTTTTAATCCAATCTAAGATTTCATAAGTGTAAGAAGAATCAGGTGAAGAAACAACTCCTTCCAACACTGATCCTAAATCATGCTGCTACTTGCATTCTTAGCCAGAGAGTTATCTAAAGTAGAGGGAAATTGCGACTTATATGTCTATAAGCCTACCCCAGGCCTGTGAATTGACGCAATCATTCCAGAAAGAAATTTGGAATTATAAAAGATAAAAAAACAGCAAAGAGGATCAAAGAAAGAAGAAAAGGTCCTTTATGCACAAAACCATGTATATCAGGTCTTTTTGTGGTGGCATAAACAAAAGAAAAAGTAAAATTAGAAACTAAGCAAATGTGTCTATCAGGTAAGGAACAGTTGGATTTATTTTGGTGTATGAATGCGATGGCATACTCTTGGGTTTTAAGAAATGGGTAATTTCAAGAAGTGGAAAGACTAATTGAAATTGATAGTGAAATGAGTAGAATCTGGAAGAGCAATTTATACTATATAATCTCAATATTATAAAAATGAACAATTTTGAGGACTGATAAAGAATGAAAGGAGCAGAACCAGAACAATGTATACAATAATAGTAAAACTGGAAAAACAAATAACTTTGAAAGTTGAAGAACTAAGATCACTATATTAACCATTCGTGATTCTAAAGGATGGATTATGAAATATGCTAATCATATCCATTACAGAGAGCTACCAGATTTCAAGTGCAGAACAAACACTCAGGTACATACACACATTATGCAAACACCTATGCATAGGTGTATATGCAAGTCTATGTATTGTATATAGCTACTGAGTAAGAGAATTTGTTTTGCTAGATTTTGTATAATTATTACAATACATTTTCTTTATTTTTTTCCAATGGGGTTGGAAGTGAGAGGGAGAGAAAATAGATTTCTGTTCATTTCAAGATAGAGGTGGAAGGGCTACAGATTGGAAATTTCTCATGCAGTTTTAAATGAGGTCATTGTATTAATAGTTTTTCTTAATTATTTTTACTTTATTTTAAGAGATCTCTCAAAGTAGTAGTCTGTCAAACTGTATAATATAAAATCAAAATACAGCAAGGAAACTTTAAAAAAAAGAAACCTATATTAGCAAAAACATAACATTAGAAAGTAGAAAGGTTTAACCTAATTCAAACCTGTCAATATTCAGGTGAGGAATCTGAACCCCAAAGGAGAGAGTGACTTTGCCTAGGTCCCATCTTCAGTTAGTTATGGAAGTAGGACTCTTAGGTTTCCTGTTCTATTCAATCATAAATGCAGCCTTGGAAAGGGATAAGGGTGAGCAATGAACTTGGGAAGATTTAAGAAACAGAGACAGTTAACTTACCTTTTATGACCCTTCCTTCCTTCTGTTTCTTGTTCTGGGCATTGTTTTGTTCTTTGTACTCAGAGACAGCCCAGGTGTCAATGTCGTTTTTCTGGGTGTTTGGCTAAAAAGATGAAGGTGGGATCAGCTTTCAAACAATTCCCTGGGGGAAATTATCTTTTGTTTTTGTCTATGTGATGCCAGTTATCTGATTTGACTACATTTTCAGTCTTCAATCGTTTCACATTGAGAAATAAAGTCTAAAAAAGGATCATTTTTTAAATTTTATTTTAAGTGGTCAGTGGGGTGGATGGGACTTTTTTAAAGGGAGGGCAAGAAAGTGGAAATAAACTGGGGCTTTGGCAATCTCTGTACTGAGAGGGGGTTTAGGGATTTACCGGAGTACTAGCAAAATAGGGTGGGAGTCTCAGGGGCCCTCAGCCAAATACATATCAAATTCACAACACTGTTGTAAACTAGCCCAGCACCCAGATTGGAAGTACGTTCTCTTCTCTTAGATTTCTGCCTTCCTTTTCTCAACATACAAACATACATTCATTGCCTTGCCAGTACTTGTCTCTGCCTTTACAAAAGTCATCACAAAAATGACATTTGAATGGGAAGAAGAGCCAAGTGTGGTTTTACTGGTTCAGTTCACAAATTAGCTTACCCTTTTATTCTGTACAAAATAGTTGTAAATTGACCAAGGAATGCATGTAAATGGACTCTCCACACTCATAACCTCTTTGGGAGTCATCTCCCATTTAGCACCCTCCTCTCTACTTCCCCAAATATCTAACAGTTCTTCAATGCAAACTTCCAGAAGCATATTTGGTATTCAGCTCTTGGTTATTCTCTTTCTCTAAGCAGAAATTTGATTTAATTTTAGCCAGAGGGCTAGAATGTCACATATAGTCATAATAGAAAAATGTGTAAGATTATGGATGTATTTAACTACTCATTAATATGAATATGCAGATTGCCTATTATAATTTTAAAATTTCAGTTCCTTTCCTAAAGCTAAGTTTAGGCTTCAAATATGATCCTCACCTTGGTGAAATTTATTGGTGGAATTATTTCATTAGCATGAATTAGATAAAGGATTTATTAAATACTTACTAGCCAGGTAACTGTGCTAAGCACTGGGGAGACAATACAAATAAGGAAGACAGTCTCTGCCCTTAGGAAGGGAAGTGAGGAGCTTCCATTTGATTGGGAGACAAGATCTTAAAGGGAACTGGAAAGTGGGGAGAGGAAGATAGCAAAGTGATACTCAAGATCTGTTCCCCGAGACAGCCATGATCTGGGGAAGAGAAAGTCAAAAATGATTATCAAAATCCAGAGTGATTCCAGAGGTGGAATCCAGTTTTCAGGTAACAAGGAGGTAGAGATGGTGGTCCAAGGAAAGACTGCACAATGTAGAGATGGCTGGGAAGTTTTTAATCATAAACCAGATAATGGGTTAAATACTGCAGATAGAAAGCATGACAAAAACCTCCTTGATCAAGGAGGTTACAATTTAAAAGAAGAGATAACATATATGTATATATGCATATAAATGAGTATATATACATATATATATATATATATATATATATATATATATATATTTCCAAATCATGATCTTCCCTATCTTTGTTTTGATATGTTATGGGTCAATATAAGAAATTAAATGGGAAGTTTGGGGAATTTTGTGGAAGCCATAGAAAAGACCAGCAGACAATACAGAGGCTATGACCAAATACTTAAATTAAATTTTACATTAAAATATTGTAAACAACCCATAAAAGAAAAAAGAAAAAAATATCAGACTTCTTCTCTTGTAAGAAGGGAGAGTTAAAAGTTTTATGCTGATTTTCCAGATGGTGGGGGGGGGGGACATCAAGGCTCTAATCCCACTCCCCACTCCTGCCAGACATGGAAGGGATAACTGTAAATGTATGCTAATAAAACCTAGGGGTTCTTATCCCAGTTCCCACTTAGAACTGTCTAGTCAGATCCCTCAGAGAGCATTCTAGTAGTACCCCTGAAAGTTTGGGGTTCTTCTTTAATGTTATCAATATGTTATCTTCTTTAACGCTATAGCTCAATTCTATTTTGTTAACCTCAATACCAATCAACAATTATCTCTTCAATATTAGTGCCATCAAATATTTCCTTGACATTACAGATTAAAACACCCATATATTTAACAAATTAATATCAATTAGCTTTTATAGAAGATATAGCAATAACTAATACTAAGAAGATATAGCAATAATGGAAGTATATCATATCCTACTACACTGGGAGCACATTCATTCCCTCTACAACATTGGTCTTTTGGAGTGGGAGTGAGTTTAGACCCATAAGTTGACCTCCAAGAGTAGGTGACCTTCAGGGTCTTGCTTATGCACTGGCTTCAGCCAGCAGCACAGTTTGGCAGTGACTCTACTTCCTAGACTTTTAGTGATTTGTGTTCAAGATCAAGGCTTATAAAATTATAGTCATAGCATTCTTTCACCTAAGATCAGGAAAGAATACATACACAAGCAACAGAAGAGAGAGGCAAGAGAGGTCCATGGATACTCCATCACTTGGAGGTCATAACAGTTGTTATCCAATATAATCATACAGGAAAAAGACTGAGTTGTGCCTTTGGAAGACTTGTATGAACACTAAGTTCTGGCTCGGCAGATCAGATATAATCTTAGAATACCTGCACACACTTTGAAGTTCCTGTGGGGAATTGAATCAGGTCAACCATGCTGGGTATGTTCAGAGGAACTGGACTTTTATTAACCAACCCACTGGTATGCAAGTTATATATGGAATGGAAAAATAAATATAACCCCCTAATATATATATTCTATGACTTAGCTCTGAATCCTAATATACAGCAGAACTTAAAATCATATTAGATTGATTGATACTGATTAGAATTTGTGTAGGGGTATTCATTCATTAAATATAAAAAAGTATATAACCCATAAGGGATCCTAATGTAGTGCAAGTCTTCCTTGGTGTCTTATTCTTTCGATTTCCAGTGCATCTCCGGGACCATTTATCTATTGTCCCTCTCTCCTGCATGATTGCCCTCTTTCCTTTTTCTCTCAGATCGGTCACTGGTGTAATCTTTTAAGTAATTTTCAGATGTGTTTCTGTCATCTTTGGTAATATGCCATAGCCCACTCATATTCATAAGTCTTTCCATTGTTCTCTGAGTCACTTTCAAATTGGTTCTTCAGAGATTGTGCCATGATTTGTGGTCATGGATCATCTATAAGAGAAAAATAGAGGGATTTTGCAGACAAGCAGTGACTAAAGATTGTTCAAGTGCTCAAATGTGATCCAGGGGTGGCTAGAGGGTGCAGTGGATAGAGCACCGGCCCTGGAGTCAGAAGTACCTGAGTTCAAATCAGCCTCAGACACTTAATTATCTAGCTGTGTGGCCTTGGGCAAGCCACTTTAACCCCATTTGCCTTGCAAAAAAACCTAAAAAAAAAAAGTCAGTTATTTATCAAATGTGGTCCAGTCTGTTTTTCTCCTGTTAAGTCTTGGACACAACTTTGACACTGACTCTCCAACATTTTTGAAATGATAGGTTAACAATGGACTCAACATTTAATTATATGTTATAATCTACGAATAGTCATTCTTCATCAACTTGGTTTTCCCTGTGTGGATTAGTAAATGGATTTAACTGAGTAGACAGTTTTGTCCTTTGGTAGAAGTGGGTGATAAATTTGAATACAAATCAGATAGAATAAGGAGGGTAGTTGGTCATCATAGATTTAGAGTTGGAAATGATCTCAGTGTATACCTCCTGGAACCTTCTTATTTTACAGATGATATAACTAAGGTCCACAGGAGTTAAGTCACTTGCCCAAGATCACACAGGCACTAGGTCACAGAACCAGGTCGAGTCAGTCAGTCAATATTTATTAGATTCCTATTGTGTGCCCAATCTTGTGCTAACCATTGAGTATCCACAGAAGGGCAAAAACAATCCCTGCCCTCAAGGAGTTCACACTCTAATTAGGGAGACTGTATTTGGGCAATGTACATAATGTACATAGACTGAGGTTAATTAGCAGAGAGAAGTTACTAGAATTAAGTGAGGAACTAGAATTAGAAAAGGCTTCCTGTAGAATGTAGGATGTTAACTGGATCTTTGGAGGAAGCCAGGGAAGCCTGGAGGTGGAGATGAGATGGGAGAGCATACCAGAGATGGGTGGAGTCAGAGAAAATGGGAGTTGGGAGTTTTTATTTGAATTAGGGGGTTGCAGGATCATAGATTTGGAATTGGAAGGGACCTTATAGGTTTTCTGGTACAATTACTTCATTTTATAGCTGAGAAATCTGAAGACCAGAGACTTTGAGAGGTTTGTTCAAGATGCAAAGTAAAAGCAAAAATATGTAGAATCTCAAATTTACAGTTAAATGAAATTAGGTTAACTTTTCTTAGCTTTGCTAAGATCGATGACACCTCTATATTTGTGTGTGTGTGTGTGTGTGTGTGTGTGTGTGTGTGCACGTGCCACCTAGGTGACACAATGGATAGAGCACTGAGTTTGGAACTGAGATTTAACTTCCTGAGTTCAAATCTGGTATCAGATATTTATTAGCTGTGTGACTCTGGGCAAGTTTCTTAATCCTATTTGCTCAGTTTTTCATCTGTAAAATGAACTGGAGAAGGAAATGGCAAACCACTCCAGTATCTTTGCTAAGAAAATCCCAAATGGGGTCTCAAAGAGTTAGGCATAACTGAAACAACTTAACAACATACATATGTGTGAACACACACACATATAAATGTGGATAGACACACATATACACACAAATATACATACATACACATACAGGGTTCATCTAACTGTGCCTTAGGGGAGGGGAGAATATTGTGAGCTGATAGAAATCTTAGGAATCTAGGTCACTTATTTCCAAGATGATTGAAAATAGCAAAAGAAGGGTGATTTTTCTACTCTAGTACCAGATTACAATTATATCTGATTTCCTAAATATTGCTAGTCCAATGGGGAATGATTTTTTTCCTTAACTTCAAGATGCTTTCTGATCATTTTATCTTAAAAAGAGGGGATATCCTAAGCTTATATATACCCAAAGATTTAACTCCTCACCACAGTTTGTTATATAAAAGATGATAATGAATAGCAATTAGGGAGCAGATTCATTTATTCTGGCAGAAAGCACACCAAAATTAGAAAAGTTATTCAGATTAGAATACAGCAGACAATATAGAATGGATGATTTCTCCCACTGAGAGATAGCTCAGTTCAACCCATTGAACTCAACTCAAGTTCACCCCTGGGAAATTCCCCAGAGTCTCAAGAGAGGAAACCTCGAATTCAGGGACTTTCTGGGGAACCAGTTTTCTCCTATATATTTGCCTCTCAAAGTCTATTCCCTCTCTTTACATTTACCCCCAAGGAATGTCTGGAATCAAGTGTTTCCTATCTTGGAAAAAAAAGGGGGGGGGAAAGGGTCTTTTTTCAAGGATCAACTGAAGCCAATTTCAACAGGTTCATGAGAGTAGATTTTAAAATTTTCAATCAAATTAACCTGCTATTTATTTATTTTATTTTAAAAATCAGCTCCTAGTTTTGATTTATTAGTTCAGGGGTTTTCCTATCTTTTTCAATTTTTGTAATCTCTCCTTTGACTTTCAAGATTTCCAATCTGGGGTTTAATTGGGGATATTTAATATTTTCTTTTTCTGGTTATTAAATTTACAGTGGGAACATTTATACTTCAGAAAGAGGCAAATATTACAAATCAGGACATGATTTATTGTTTTGCTTATTGTCTAGACTAAGAAAGTGTTGGAGAAAATGACAAAAATGGAGATTAAATTTAGGAGTGTCATGTATATATTTCTGCCTCCATAAAGAGGGGCCAGTTGTTAAACATTTGCTACCATGCTATTGGGTCTCTCCCAGGCTTTCTGGCCAACTCTTTCCCAATACAGATACATAGCTTCAAGACATTTTTTTCCATGAATGAAGAAATTCTTATGCAACTCTGAACTCTGGGGTACATTAGTATAAATTATCATCATCATCATTATTATTATTACTTTGTTTGGACCTGTGGCTTCATTAGTTCAGGAAACTTCCATCACAAATGAAGCTCTCTAATTATTAGTAAATCCTACAGAAGAAGCTGAAGCACCAAGAGTGTTGCAAGATGATGAATGGGGGGCAGGAAGGAGAGGCTAGCCTGGGGCCTCTTTATTTACTGGTAGAGTCCACTTCATGCTGTGGGATAGAATGTGGGATGGGATACCTTCTATTCGTTGAGTTGTTGCTGATCAGTTGACTCTTTACCATTTGGGATTTTCTTGGCAAACATACAAAAGTGTTTTGCCATTTCCTTCTCCAGCTCATATTATAGATGAGGAAACTGAGGCAAACAGGGTTAAATGACTTGCTCAGGGTTACACTTCTGCTTTATTATTCCTTGTCCAATAGGAGACTACATTTCTCTTCCCTAAACCACTCTAGAAAAGCTATGCTCCACAAAGTTGCAATTGGATCCATTGCAGAATCTAGAAGCTCATCCTTTTATGAAGCTATCTTTATGTCAATGAAGGGAAACAGCTCATTTAAGTAGAAGGATTCAGGTCATGTTCTTTGGAGACTTGTTAGAAAATCATCTCTCCAATGCAACCAGCTGTGGACCATTTGGATGAAGAAAGAGATCTGTTGCTAAATTTAGCTGCTCCTATGAAAGAGGAAGATGGCAAGACTAATATCTTAGACAGCTGGGAACCCCATATCCAAGAAGAACAGGAAAAGTGACCCAGGAGAACATTTCTGCAAAGCTTTCCAAGACCAAAAAGAAGAGTTTGGAATATGAGCAATTCTCGTGTCTATCCACACATGTAACACAGGAACAGATTAAAGACAGACTGGAAAACATGACTCCTAAAGAAAAATATCTGAAACATTGTGGTTGCCTTTTTACCTATGGGGGAGGGAGCTTAAAAGGAGACAGAACAAGGCACTGTACTACCAGAAGAGCTATTTATAAACATCTCTTAAATTAGCATTCCAGCACGATTACTGCAGTATGTCTACCTTGATATTTCAGACAACAGTTGGCAAAATACTTTAGAGACTCGTGCCAATCATTCATTCTTTCTAGCCCAGAATTCTAATAACCCAACGTCCATAAGCAAGTGGAATGTTATTCTACACACTCCCGTGCTCTCCATCTGTCAAGAGAAAGATCCAGATCCTCCCCCACCCCAGACCCCGGTGTTTATTTACAGAAAATCAAGGGTTTCTGATCAAAAGAATGTCATGAGAACAATGTATGATTGGTTCCTTGTGCATTGAGAAAAAATAAATTATAAATGCTGTTTTGAAAAAATACCTTTAAATAGTTTAGAAATTATGCTTTAATTATCCTTTTTTTTTTAACTACATGGATGGATGTTGTTTCACCTACTTGGTCTATATCAGACAGTCTTGTGTAATGTAAGGTATATCAGATATCTTGATGGGGCAGCTAGGTGGCGCAGTGGATAGAGCACTGGTTCTGGAGTTAGGAGAACCTGGGTTCAAATCCGACCTCAGACACTTAATGATTACCTAGCTGTGTGGCCTTGGGCAAGCCACTTAAATCCATTTGCCTTGCAAAAACCTAAAAAAAAAAAAGATATCTTGAGGAAAGAGTGAGAGTTCAATAGGCTAAGAGATTGACTATGGTGATGACTCATTTATTACTTTTTAGCATTTTTCAAGATATTACAGAGTCACAGCATTAAAGCAAGATTTCATTTTAATTTTTTTTTAAATGAGTCTTTTTCTTGGCTGAACTGGAAGTACAGCAGCTTCTCCCAGTCCTATCCTAATAGTCTTTGGCACGGATGCTTTAACCAGCTCCATTTTTCCCACCTGACTTGGCTCACTCCTTGCTAGGCTGTTTGGTAGTGCTCTTCACTGTATCTGTACTAGTCCTCATGCAGATATCTGTTTGGCTTTGAATCTACTCCACTTCCAAACTCCAGAGTTCAAGGATTGTCTAATCTCAATTTACCCAGCAGTCCGAACTAAGTTACCTTGCTTGGTCTGAAGCAAGATTTTTAAAAGTAAGGAAACAGTCATTCATATTGGCATTACATATTTGTATGTTGTGTGTATATGTATAATGTATGTACATATACCTCTGTAGCTAGGTGGTACCATGGATAGAGCCCCAGACCTGAAGTCTGGAAAATCTGTTAAAATTCAGCTTCAAAAAAAAAAAAATTCAGCTTCAGACACTAGCTATGGGACCCTGGGAAAGTCACTTAAACTCTGCTTCAGTTTCCATAACTATAAATGTAAATGTAAAACCCTCTCTTCATTGTCATAAGGATCAAACAAGATATTTATAAAACTTTTAACACAGACGAGGTGATTAATAAATCCTTCCTTACTTCTTTCCTCCCTTCTTTCCTTTCCCCCCCTTCCTCTTTTCCTTCCTTCCTTCCAATGAAGGTTGGCACTTCTTTGGCAACTTCTAGTTACAAAAATATCTGTCAAAGGTTGTGACTTGTACTCAAATTTTCCTGACTTTGGGGGCAGCTCTTTAGCCACTATGTCATACTGTTGTTTATTATAAATATTATATCAATAATATTTTAACAACTAAATAAAAGCTAAAATTGTGTATAATAAAATTATGTCTAAATAGTTTGTTACATCTTTTAAAATATTTATGTCTAATAACTTAAAAAAGTAACAAATTAAAACAGTAGTACATATACATAATTTATAAATATAGATGAATATATTGGAGATACATGCTCAACAATTTGCCTTCATTCTTACCAATCATTCATTCTCCTTAGGATTCCTTAATCCTCTAGATTCCTATAGAGTCCAATGTCCATAAGCAAATGGATGGTCAGCCTGTTAACAAGCTTTTAAGTAAGAATTTACTATGTGTCAGACATTATGCTAAGTACTCAGAATACAAATAAAAGCAGAAATGGGAATATAAATTAAAGTAAGAAGGGAGACAGTCCCAATCCTCTGGAAATTTAGACTCTAATGGGGAGGGACAACACAAAAAACTCATTTTAAAAAGCTAAAGGAGTGGAGGAGTGTGTTGACAGTACCTCCATACCTGAATCAGGGCTGGAGGGAGCAAGTTAAAAGCCCAGCCTAAACAGGAATGAAGACATGAATGACCTGGATGTCCTCCTTAAAATGGAGGTTCTGGAAGGAGCCATCCAATTGGAGAGAGACTTTATAGAAGAAGAGGATGCTTCCAATGTGCCATTTTTAACAATAAAAAACAATTCCAGGGCTGAAGTGAACTTTGAAAATGAAAAAAAATTTCTAGGGCATGGTAGAAAAAGATGGCAATGGAGTTCATGAAGGAATGATAGCATGCAGAATCAATAAGTTTAGAGATCACTGACTTATATATAGTCTTTGAGAATTTTCTGGGGAGACTCAGAAATTTGTTAACTTAAGGAGAGAAGTCAATACCTATCAGATGCAAGATGCAGCCCAAGTCCTTGTGATTCTACAAGTTACCCTCTAAGCAGCTCTGCCTTGAGATTTGTTGCTTCTCTCTTAATCTGCTTTGTGAGAATCATTTAGTGTCTTAAGGTGTGAAGTGAAGTCTATCTTTTTGATCGAGAATTTTATTAAAAATAGTAATCCTGTGATTCCTCTCTCATCACATTCAATTTGGGTCAATGTATACCATGGAAACAATGTAAAAACTGGCAAACTGCCTTCTGTGTGGGGGGAGGGAAGTAAGATTAGAGGAAAAATTGTAAAACTCAAAATAAATAAAATCTTTATAAATAATAATTTGGAATTTGGAAACTCACCCATGTGGGTATTTCTAATAATATCCCAGATCACAAATCAATCTTATCTTCTCATCCAGTCAGCATTCCTCTCTTAAATCTCAAGGCATGGAACAAAGAGGGGAAAAAATCTGACATTTATGTAACATTCAATATGCAAAATATCTTTATTATTATATTATAATCTCATTTCCAATTTTCCCTTCACTGAGCCTAGTGACCCATGAGATCTTTGACATTGGGCTCCATGTGCTTAAACATCTAGAATGAAGTAAACCTTCCATTCATTCATTCACTCCTGTCTAGATTGCACTCTTGAGTCTTCATGGGACCTTGTCCACTAAACCACTAGAAACCTCTTCCCCTTGAAGCTCAGTCTATCCTTGGACTATTCTTCCTTCGGGAAGTTACTTCCATCCAAGCAATCTCTTCTTGCTATTGGTAGTTCCATCTTAAGGAGAGTTGACCCAAACCAACCAAGTCTTTGTTTCTTTTGGAACTGTATTCTAGATTGTCCACCAACCTTTCTTTACTTCATTTCTCTTCCCCACCCCCAAGGTCCCATACATCCTGCTTCCTTTGATGTATCATTTCCCCTTATTAGAATGTGATTTCCTTGAGGAGCTATCTTTTCTTGCTATTTATATTTACAATTCCAGCATTTAGCATACTGCCAGCACATAGTAAGCCATTAATAAAGGTTTCCTAATTTGTCTTGACCTTTCCATTCACCTTTCATTCATCATTCATCCAAACTGAGGGAATGCAGCCAGGTGGTGGACAGCCCAGAGGAGTATTGAGTAGGGTGCTCCGTGATTTCTTACTATACTATACCTGCATTTTCACCCAACATTTTTATTGTTCAAAATGAGTAGCAATATTTAAAAAGGGATTTTTTTTCACACATTCCAAGTACTCCTCATGTTTCTTTCTTTTTTGTTTAACATTTTTTATATTTAGCATATTTTATTTATAAAATAATTTTCTATCAATTTTTTATATCTTCAAAATTTCCCCCAATATCCTTTCCACTCCCAGAGAAACATATCATATGAGAAATAATATTTTTAAATAAAAAATAAAGGAAGAGAAAAATCAACAAAATTCAACAATATATCAAAGTCTACCACACCTGCCACTTCTCCAAAGACATCCTTATATATTTCTTTTTTTCTTTCATTTTTTTTTTTAAGGTTTTTGCAAGGCAAATGGGGGTTAAGTAGCTTGGCCAAGGCCACACAGCTAGGTAATTATTAAGTGTCTGAGGGCAGATTTGAATTCAGGTACTCCTGACTCTAGAGCCAGTACTCTATCCACTGCACCATCTAGCCACCCCTTCCTCATATATTTCTTAATGAGTTTGAGAGAATTCTGTGGAATTGGAAGAGAGAGGAGAATGTGTTGAGCATCATTATATATTTGTTCATCAGTTCTCATGGCAAACTGGTCCCCAAAGATGCATCAACAATTGCCTTTCCATCAGAACATTTCCCAGTCTGCAAACTAGTGAATCATTTCTCTTCCTTCCCCCCTCCCCATCTCTTTTTTTCCTGGGTAAGCCTGTTTTTGTTTAAATGCAACTGTCTTTAAAAGAGATACACACAAAGGTGAGGCTTCTATTTGGCTAAATGGGGACCTCTAGTTCCAAATTAGTTCCTTGAGACTGCAACAAATAGATTGGAAGGCACATTTATACAGAAAGCTCTGGTCCTATGAGTAGCCAGTACAACTAAGCTGTCCAAAAGTTAATTGAGTTCTTTTGTTTCAGTCACAATGCTAATTGCTTATGAACAGATTTGAAAACGAACTTATTTTACTTTTCTGGGAATTGAAGGACGAATTTGAATTTTAAAAATGTCCTTAATAATTCCAGGGCTTATCATAGTGTCTGGCACATAGTAAGTGAGTAAAAAATTCTTGTTGACTGACTTTAATACAGAATGCTTTTTCAGTTTTTTTGCTTCTTTTTTATATTTTTATTTCAGTTACCTATTTTGTTATTTCTATTATTTTACTATGAATTATTATCTTTAATTTTTACTTATACCTATTATTTACCAATATCCATCAACGTGGAATCCTTTCTTGTAACAGGGAATTGAAATTAAGCTAAATCATCAACATAGCCACCCTGTCTGACAGCTTAGGAAATATTCTGCTCCCACCCTCCACCTTCTACTTATTCGGGAAGAGGGAACTGAGTTTCCTCATCACTTGTCTACAATAATACAAATAATAGCAGTTATATAGAGTATACGAATGTTTGCAAAGCTTTGATATAAATTATCTGGAACAGTTAAAACAGTAAAAACAAACAAAAAGGCCCATTAGTTTTGAAGTCAGAAGGCCTGAATTTATCCCTGATATTTACTACAAAAAGGCATTTATTAAGCAACTACTGTTTCAGACATATATCCAATTTAAGATGCCTACTGGTATGGATGGAGGAGGGCAGGAGGACAATAATTAGTAACTCAAAATTTAACAAAAAAGAATGTTAAATATAAAATAATCTTTTTTTTAAAAAAAAGATGCCTACCAGTCACTTCGTTTTTCCATCTCTCTAAAATGAAGAGATTTCCCTCTGAATGCTCATGATTTTAGCTATTGTATATCCTTGGGATCTTTGAGACATGAACATTCCCTTTGTTCTGACAACACTCTTTTGAGGGAGGTGCTTTTACTAGCTTCATTTCACAGAGAATCTGACATAGAAGAAAATGGAGTCATTTCATCAGAATCACACAGCTTGGTGTTGCATCCAAAATGCTATTTGGACCCAGATTTTCCTGACTTCAAGTCACGTATCCTAACTTTACCCCTCACTGCCTTCCCAACCAAGACTGATCCTTGCATTTCATCTGAATTTGGACTCATTTTCATTTACATTGCTGAAACTATAGTGCATATTTTTCTCCTGGCTCTGTTTTATTCAATCTGCACAAGTTCATACAAGTCTTCTCATTTCTTTGAATTCCTCCTGCTCTTTGGTAGAAGAATTCATAAAAGAAAGTGTTGGAATGGGTTCCATTTTAAGCCCCTCCCAGCCCTGTTGTCTGTTTCAAACCTCTTTTTTCCCCTCAATGTGTCATTGATTTTTGTCAAATTCCCAAGTGCCGCTTCTCAGACTGAGAAAACCCAAACAATCCTGACATTCCATACAACACATATTTAATTACACAAACATTTTTTTAATTGAAAACTTGTGTATTTGTTGTGATTCAGTTAATTAGCCAATGAAGTACTGAGGATGCACCAGATTCTATGTTAGATTTGAGAATGCAAAAAAGAGGGAAAAGATAGTCCTTTACCCTCAAGGAGCTTCCAATCTAATGGAGTCTAACTTTTTGAACTTGATCAATCTTCAAAATTTGACTTGTTGCGATTTTGTAGTGCTATATAAGGAAACCTTCTTAAATTATGAAGAGACCTAGCTAGAGGTTAAATAATTGCTCTAAAAATTATCTAATTGTAGGATGCAATGTGTAATGACTGTTTCAAAATAAGACATTGCAAAAATAAACCTTAAAAAACTATGTGTCAGTCACATTTTTAGTTTTGTTCCAAAAATATTTCCATTGTTATGTTTTCAATGTAAATATTTCAAGGATCAATCAGGATTTTTTGCTTTGAGGAGTAGGGGAAAGTTCTGAATGCTATCTCTGATCTCCTGCTGTGGAAATGAATGAAGCTTCTCCCCTCTTCTTTATAGAAGTCTCTTGTGGAATCAATCCATAAATAAGTATTTATTGATGGTGGAATCTATGATCAGCCAGGGCTATGTGGGACACAAAATGGAATCCTGCCCTCAAAGATCTTGCCATTTACTTTGGGAGAGAAAATTAAATTCAAGGATACCCTTAGACAATAATTAAAGTGTTAAGTTTTATAACATTGGTTAAAAATGCATTAGTAGTTGAGAGAAGAGAGAAATGGAGATAGAACAAAAGAGTTAGCAATCCATTTGATGTCTTTGTAAATAAAGACAGAGATGTAGGCTACATCTAGCTGTACTATTCCACTTAAATAGATTTGAAATTAGTAGAATGACTTGGTCCTTAAGCATGGAGTTAGGGAAAGGACCTCAGTTTCTTCATCTATAAAATGAAAATAAATGATAGTAGCTCACAAGACAGCTGTAAAGTAGGTATGTAAAGCACTTTGCAAATCTTAAACAATATAAATGTTAGCGACTATTAATATGAATGGGAAGATGCTATCTTTGAGGGAGGTCTCTAGGGAGTTCT
Source organism: Macrotis lagotis (assembly GCF_037893015.1). Lineage (NCBI taxonomy): Eukaryota > Metazoa > Chordata > Mammalia > Peramelemorphia > Peramelidae > Macrotis > Macrotis lagotis. The sequence goes on along the minus strand of NC_133659.1, from coordinate 36,867,365 downwards.
CAAGGGATCTGTGCTTGGGCCCAGGGTTTATGTTTTTTATTGGTTCTTTGGCTGCAGGTAGAGATGGCATGCTAATCAAATCTGTAAATAAGGCAAAATTGGAATCAGAACATGGAATCTGAGTTGAGACCAGGAAAGAAAGGAAAATTTTGGAGAACAGAAGACATAGGCAAGGAGAGAGAATGTTTTGGACATGGAATGAGAGGTGGTCACTAAAAGAATCCCAGAGTTGGGCTATGGAGAAACAGCAAAGGAATCAGTACAACTGTACCACCAAATAAATGGAGGGGAATACAGTGTGAGAAGTCTGGGGAAGAGGTTATATGGCCAGAAGATCTAGTGCTTGGATTGTATTTCTCAGAACTAACAAACTTGCTTTTATAATCTACTCAGAGTCTGGACAATCTTCAGTAAGGCAACAGCAAAGCTGTCCTTCTGAATTCATCAGGGAGAACTCAAAGCAATCCTGCAAGTTGGGTGCTATCATCATCATCATCATCATCATCATCATCATCATCATCATCATCATCATCATCATCATCATCACACTTATTTTGTAGATGAGGAAACTAAGGCAGACAAAGGATGAATGAATTTCCCAAGGTCATAAGTCAGTGCCTGAAATTAGATTGAATTTAGTCTTCTTGGGGTTGCTAGCTGGCACAGTAGAAAGAGCATTAGACCTGGAGTCAGGAAGACCTGAGTTCAAATTCAACTTCAGACACTTATTGTGTGATCCTGGATGAATCTCTCAACCTGTTCCCTCATCTATAAAATAAGCTGGAAAAGGAAATTGCAAACCATTCTAGTATCTTTGCCAAGAAATCCCCAAAACACAACTGAAACTTAGTCACCTAGTTGTCAACTTCACAGGGTTGTTGAGTGGATCATCTATTACATTATTACTTAGAATATTCATTTTATATATATATCCATATATATGAAGAATATTCATTGTAAATAATCAGTACAAATAATATAGGCCAATGAGATATCCCTGTCCACCCATGGTAAGTATTTATGAAATGAATTTTTGGTTAAATTCATAATAATTGAGGTGGCTAGGTGGTGCAATGGATAGAGCACTGGCCCTGGAGTCAGGAGTACCTGACTTCAAATCTGACCTCAGACACTTAATAATTACCTAGCTGGGTGGCCTTGGGCAAGCCACTTAACCCCATTTGCCTTGCAAAAACCTAAAAAAAAAGTAAATTTACAATAATTGAATTTAAGTTAGAAAATATATTTTCTATTTTAGGGCGAAGCATCTGGAGGTAATAAATTTGCATTCAACATTTTCCTTTAACTCTTGACTCAGCCCTTCTCAAAGAAGTTTATGAAATTTCCTCCCAAGTATTAAAAAAGATTATTTTATTAATGATATTCTTAAAAATGGTGATCTATATGAATGCATTCAAATACATTTTCAAATCTCTACAATTAAATTTTATTAAGAACTATATGAGGTTATTATACTTAGCATAGGGGATACAAAGGCAAATACCTGGTCCCTGCCCTCAAAGAGCTTACATTGTAATGGAAGAGACAAGCTGAAAAAACTATGTGCAAGATAAATTGAGGGTAATGGTTTAACACTTTCATACTTTAGTGCATCTGTGATCTCACTCATGCAAGTACCCTTCCCAATGGTGCAGATAGTGGCTCATTCATGGATGTCTGTGTTGCCCTGACTCACCCATATCTTCCCATATTACTGCTATGAGGGTTCTACTATAGACACAAAGAAGAAAAAATCCCTCTGATCAAGATGCTCACATTGTAATAGTCTAGGAGATTTGATGCCTCAATTTCTAAAGAATGAAAACAAACAAAAAAAAGCTTTTCAAAGTGGATGCCCTGCTTGATGGAAGGAAGGAAGAAAGGAAGGTGGGAACAAGATACTTCCTTCCCTCAAAGAGATTACAGTATAATGGAGAGAGGTAATACACAAAATAGAGCTGAACAGTGGAACAGGGGTGGTGAAAGATAAAGGCACTCTACTGAGAAGGTATGGTTTTGAAACCAGGAATTGGGTTGGAAAAGAATGAAGAAAGATTTGAAGAATTCATCAATGGAAGAAAGGGTGGGCCTTACTGAGGGATATTCCAGGTTGAGAAGGTCTCGAGGGTACCAGAACATGGTGGACCCAGGAATGGTGGAAAGTTCCAGTATAAGATAGAAGTAGGAACATAGTTTTAAAGTTTGGAAACCAAGGCCAAGGCCAAGGCCAAGGCCAAGGCCAGGAGAGAAATATCGCTGCATATCCCTCCCTCTTTTTCCAATGACTAAATGGGAAAAACAAAATTTTGTAATCTGCAGTTAGAATTTTTTTTGGAAGGGAGAGAGGGTAGGGAGAAGTGTGGTTTATTTCCTTCATGTTGTCCCAGTCAAAGAAGACAATCAGTTATTCCTCAAATGGCCTATTTATAAAGTGATAAAAGATTATGCATATTATATCCACGGGTCGAATTCCAAGGTAAGGTTTGGGGTTTACTGATTGTTTCATTGATTATAGTAAATATTTTATATAGAGAGAGGATCAGCCAAAAAATTCTGATCAACTTGCTGAGGTTAAAAGGATAAGACCAGTTTGGGGATTTTGATTGTATGTGAAAGACTCTGGTTATACTTACTAGATAGGGACAAACATCCCCAAAGAGTGATCTCATATCCCTGTGGACTGACTGAGGAGGTAGAAGGATTTTGATCATATCTCTCTTTCTTTTTAAAGGTTTTTGCAAGTTAAGTGGCTTGCCCAAGGCCACACAGCTAGGTCATTATTAAGTGTCTGAGACCGGATTTGAACCCAGGTCCTCCTGACTCCAGGGCTGGTGCTTTATCCACTGCGTCACCTAGCCGCCCCCATCATATCTCTTTATGGAAGACCCAAAGATAATATTCATTGAGAGAAAGTGATTGGACTTCTTGACCTGAGAGATAGCATCAGCTAGAAATAGGACCCACTCTCTCTAGGCCAGATGGGAGTTCCTGAGAGTCAGTCTTCTTGAGGAGAAAGAAATATTCAATTCAATTCAACAAGCATTTACTGAGAGCCTACTATGTGGTGGAGTTAGAGGATAGGGGATAGACAAATATGACACTGTCTTTGCCTTTAGGGAGTTTAGCATCTATGTGGGAAACAACATAGTTATAACAAAATATTTTTATTGCTGTTATTCAGTTGTTTTCCTTCATATCTGACTCCTCTGGAATTTTTTTTTTGGCAAAGACTCTGAAGTGGTTTGTCATTTCCTTTTCCAGCTCAATTTACAGATGAAGAAACTGAGGCAAACAGGGTAAGTAACTTGCCAAGGGTCACACAGCTAATGAGTGTCTTGGGCCAGATTTGAACTCTGGAAAATGAATCTCCCACTGTGCCATATAGTGCCCCCAAACACTATGGACAAAGTGATCACCGAAGGAAAAGAGTGCACTGGCTCCTGGCTCCTGGGAGGATCAGAATTGACTTCCTATAGGAGGTGGTACTGCTGAGGAATCTAGAGATGAGGAGGAAGGCATCGTGGTGGAAGATGGAGGAGCAACAGAGCAAGTCAGTTTGGCCAAAACGCAGAGTATGTGATGGGACAAATAGGCAGAAACTTAGAAAAGTAGGCTGGAGCCAGACTGGGAGGGCTTGACAAGCCAAACAAAGGAGCTTCTATTTTATTCTAAAGGCAATAGGGAGGCACAGGAGTTTCTTGAGTAGGGGAGGGACTGATCTGGTCATACTTGTGCCACTTGGTGATCTGGAAGTGTGATGTGGTCAAAGGGAATCTGCAATGTGCCTCTCAAGGATCATGTGGAACTAAGCCAGAGTTGCCCTATTTTCTAAGGTTTGCTCCAGGAGCCAGCAGCACAGCTAAGATTTCGACTATGCCATAACTGCATTTGTCTGGTCCTTTACAAAGAAACAAAACAGCTTTCATATTCTCTCAGTCCAGTTCAGGGACTGTGGTTGTTGTTGTTTTGAATCTCTTCTTAGATTTTACTAAGATGAAGCTAAATGATAGGAAGATGTAGATTGAATCAGAAAGTCATTTCCCTTAGTCCTGACGTCTAAAAAGTTTTATTTCCATTTTTCAAAGACGTGGCCCTTTTGCATATTTTAGCCAAGAGAAATGGAATTAGATTACATTTGCTGGGAAAAGAAAATTTTGAGTAGTAGTAGATCCCTTCTTCGAGTATATTATTAACCACCTTCTTCTTATAATTGATGTTTCTTCTTAGACAACTCTTCCCATCTAATCTCTGTGCTCTCACCAATAACCCTGCCCTCTTTTTGATCAAGTGTTTAATTTCCTAGAAAGATTTTCTCAGACTTCAACTATTGCTAAGGGGATTTTAATTTTACCCTAACCCTTTAATGGATAAGTCTTGCATATCCACTGTTTCAAATAGGGGTATTTCTATTCATCTAAGTAAATAGTTCAAGGATTTGGACTCAATAGATAGCTAGAAAATGTTAGATCCAGATCAAAACAAAGGAAATGGAGGTTTCTAATCTCTCAAAGGAATTCTTCAGGATGTTGAAATAAGCAATTGATATCATTACAGAGCCTATCCTTGTGCCATTAAATGATGATCAGTTTGAATTAGAAGGCAGGAGATTTCCGCTGACAATTTTTATCACTGTTGTGGATTAATGGATCTTCTATAGGAAGAACAAAGGAAAAGCACTGTTCATTTCAGGTAAATGCTTTTCTTCTCTGACCTATACTTTAAAGTAAAGAACCATTCACAGGCATCTCAATTATTCAGTGATGGGAAACTGTGTGGGTGGACTCCACTTCCATTCTCATCTTGATTTTGTATTTTTACTCCTAGATTGGGTCCTTAAGTAGGAAAATTCAACCATCTGAATTTCATTTATTTTCTACCCTTAAACTTTTCTCTGCTCAAGGTTCCAAGAAATAGATTATAGCCTGTGATCTCCTTGAAGGCCAAAACTCCTTTGTTTGTTTTCTTTTTTTGTAGATCTAGAGAACTAGTGTCTAATCTCTCCCCCCCAATTCTCCCCAATTCTATATTAAGTAGGTATTTACTGTTTATTGACATGACGACGACAACAACAACAGTGATGGGTATTTATTAAAGTTTGAAAAGTTCTTTACTCCTAGGTTATCTCCTTTGATCTGCTCTCCAGTAAAATCCACAAATTATATAATAGATTTAGGAAGAATTAGAAATTGTCCCCCTTTCAAATGTTTTAGCAGACAGAATTATACTCTCACTTTTCATACCCTTTTCATCTTACATTTAGACTATTGCAATAGCCTGATGGTGAGTCTGCTTGCCCCAAGTCTCTCCCCACTCCAATCTGTCCTCCATTCAACCACCTGTGTGATTTCCTAAAGCACAGGTTCGACCATGTCACCCCTCTATTCAATAAACTCCAGTGGCTCCCTATCCCTGTAGGATTAAATACAAAATCATCTGTTAGCTCAAAACCTTCCTGAGCCAGCCCCTGCTACCTTCCCCGTCTTCTTCCACCTGGTCCCTATCACATACATTTCAGCCAATTGCACTGGTCTCTTGGCTGTTTCACAAACAAAACACCACATCCCTTGGCTCTGGCCATTTTTAGAAATGCCTCTCTCCTTATCTCAGTCTCTTGGCTTCCCTGGCTTCCTTCAAGTGTCAAGTAAAATCCCATCTTTTACACAAAGCCTTTCCCAGCCACTTAGTTCTAATGCCTTCCTTCTTGTTATCCTTCAATCCTAATTATCCTTTAAGGAGGATAGAGTTTGTCTTCCCTCTTAGGAGAAAGCAAAGACTATCTTTTTTGTATCTCCAGTAGGTGCTTAATAAATGTTTATTGAGCAACTATTCAGAAGCTAAATATCTCTGTTCCTCTAATGATGCAGACTCTGGTCTATGTCTTCCATTAGACAGAATTATGCATATATTAAAGGAATACCCCCCCATATATTCACACATACATTTCCAGTATCTACCCTTTATTTTTAACTCTTAAACGATTCAAATCCTACATTAAAAAAAAAATCCCAATGGGTTAATAACAGGCATGGCAGGGAAGAACAATCAGCGTTAATTATACACTTCTATTTAGGAGTTAAGTAAGAGGTTATTGCCAATCTTTAGTAAATTAAAACCATTTACTTTCACAAGTATGTTCGAATCTCACGTTTCCTATTTCATGCTAAGTAGAAATTTCATTGACTAATAAAGCCTCACTTAAAGGTGGAAGGCCTTAGTTAAACAAATATAATAGCATTGATCACAAGCCCTTGTCCTTCCCTACCGCTAATTAGGCCTAGACAGCAGTATACAAGATTATTTCTGTCTTAATCTCATATATTTGTTGCAGTGGAGGCAACTGGGGATTAGGATCTTACCCAAGGGTCACAGATTTTTGTGTCTGAGACTGGATTTGAATTTACGTCCTTCTGACTCCAGGGTCTCTATCTATCCAATACTGTATCTATCCCCTTTCCACCCAGTTGCCCTGACCCATATATTTTTTTCAAAAGATTTTATTTGAGTTTTGAGTTTTACAATTTTTCCCCCAATCTTACTTCCCTCCCCGCACCCCACCTCCCACAGAAAGCAATCTGTCAGTCTTTATTTTGTTTCCATGTTGTACATTGATCCAAATTGAGTGTGATGAGAGAGAAATCATATCCTTAAGGAAGAAACAAAAAGTATAAGAGATAACAAGATCAGACAATAAGATATCTGGTTTTTTTCTAAATTAAAGGGAATAGTCCTTGAAATTTGTTCAAACTCCATGGCTCTTTATCTGGATACAGATGGTATTCTTCATTGCAGACAGCCCAAAATTCTGACCCATATATTTTTGAATGAGTTTTCTAAATACAATTGAAATGGCTTAAAGAATTGATCCATGAAATTGAGGGGATATCTATCAATTGGAGAATGGCTGAACAAGTTATGGTATATAAATGTTATGAAGTACTAGTGTTCTATAAAAAATCATGAGTGGAAAGAATTACATGAACTGATACTGAGTGAATGAGCAGAACCAAGATACCATTGTATGCATTAACAACATTGTAAGATGCTCAACCATGATGGATGCTGCTGCTCTCAGTAGCTCAGAAATCAAGAATAACCCTGGGAGGCCTGCTATGGACAATGCCATCTACATCCAGAGGAAAAATCCACAGAATCTGAATGCATGCTATGTTCATTTTTTTTAAATTAAAGATTTTATTTATTTTGAGTTTTACAATTTTTCCCCCATCTTACTTCCCTCCCCCACAAAAAAGCAATTTGTCAGTCTTTACATTGTTTCCACGTTGTACCTTGATTCAAATTGAGTGTGATGAGAGAGCAATCATATCCTTAAAGAAGAAACATAAAGTATAAGAGATAACAAGATCAGACAATAAGATATCAGCTTTTTTTTCTGAATTAAAGGGAATAGTCCTGGAACTTTGTTCAAACTCCATGGTTCCTTATCTGGATCTATGTTCACTTTTTTAAAATTTATTTTTATTAAAGATATTATTTGAGTTTTACAAATTTCCCCCAATGTTGCTTCCCTCCTCCCACCCCCAACCCACAGATAGCACTCTGTCAGTCTTTACTTTGTTTCCATGTTGTACCTTGGTCCAAATTGGGTGTGATGAGAGAGAAATCATATCCTTAAAGAGAACAGAATTCTCAGAGGTATATGTTCACTTTTTAAAAGCTTATGTTTTTCTTTCCTATCTCATGGTTTTCTTTCTTTATCCTTAGTTCTAATTTGTCATTCAAAAATGACTAATATGTAAAGATGCTAAACACAAATATCCATATACAACCTTTATCAGAACTGTTCACCACCTTGGGGAGGAGAAAGGGTGGCAGAAAATTGTGTAACTCATGAATTTGCAAGTGGATGACTATTAAAAAACTACCATAGCATGTAATTGGGAAAATAAAATAAAATTTCAATTAAAAAATTGATCCATGGAAAGAACAGAGTACAGAGATTCAAATCCTGTCTTTGAAACTTGTCATCAGTATGACTTTGGATGTCATTCAATCCCTCTAAACCTTGGTTCCTTCAGCTGTAAAAATGAAAGAATTGGACTAGTTGGTCTCTCAGTCCATATCATTGTGTTCTAAGATATCCTCCCTATGTTCAGGTTCCCAGAAAGTCAGCAAATACCGGAAAAACAAATTAATACACGGACACCACATTCTCCCCAAGCTGGTCCCCACATCTCAGCTGAGAGGAGATAGGTACACTTTCAGACATTTCATGTTATGGCCCTGCGCAAACTCAACAATTCAACAAATATGGATGACTATTCCCCAAATCTGATAATTCATCTCACCCTGTCTCTAGAGTAATATAATTCTAGGTAAAGGGATAACAGCAACCCAACAACCAGGTGTTTTTCTTTGGCCAGATTTTTCCATCTTCAAAGAACCAGTGGGTTTTATGCATGGAGTTTTAGAAAGAATTAGAAGATAGCATCATAAAATTTTGCATTTAAGAAACACTAAATATGAACCAATATTAAAGACTATGTTTTTGGTGAAGATGTATTAACATACTGCTTACTTCCTAGCAGAAAGGGGATACACTCAAGCTGTATTAGTTGTATATTTTTTCTTTTTTTTTAATTATTTTTGTTAAAGATATTATTTGAGTTTTACAATTTTCCCCCCATCTTACTTCCCTACCCCCACCCTCCCACGGAAAGCACTCTGTCAGTTTTTACTTTGTTTCCATGTTGTACCTTGATCCAAATTGGGTGTGATGAGAGAGAAATCATATCCTTAAAGAAGAGACAAGAAGTCTAAGAGGTAACAAGATCAGACAATAAGATATCTTGTTTTTTCCCCTAAATTAAAGGGAATAGTCCTTGCACTTTGTTCAAACTCCACAGCTCCTTATCTGGATACAGATGGCACTCTCCTTTGCAGACAGTCCAAAATTGTTCCTGATTGTTGCACTGATGGAATGAGCAAGTCCTGCAAGGTTGAACATCAGCCCCATGTTGCTGTTATGTACAGTGTTCTTCTGGTTCTGCTCATCTCACTCAGCATCAGTTCATGCGAATCCCTCCAGGCTTCCCTGAAATCTCGTCCCTCCTGGTTTCTAATAGAACAATAGTGTTCCATGACTGTATATTTTTTCTTGAGGCCAATATATATTTATTTTGCTTGATTATATCTCTTTTGAATGTTCTTTTTCTATGTTTTTTTTCCCCAATTGGGGGTAGTGGGAAGGAGAGAAAATAAATTCATGTTTGTCTCTAAGTGTGTGTGTGTGTGTGTGTGTGTGTGTGTGTGTGTCTGTGTGTATTTAATAAATTAAAAGCATTTATTAAGTTCATGACATGACTCGCCTAAATGACTTTTTAAATATATTGGGTTTTTTGGGGGGGTTTTCAGGTTTTTTTGCAAGGCAAATGGGGTTAAGTGGCTTGCCCAAGGCCACATGGCTAGGTAATTATTTTTAAATATATTGGAGGAAGAAATTCAGTATCAAGAAAGTGACAAGAGTTCCTTAAAAGAAATTTTGGGGGCGGCTAGGTGGCGCAGTGGATAAGAGCACTGGCCCTGGAGTCAGGAGGACCTGAGTTCAAATGCGACCTCAGACACTTAATAATTACCTAGCTGTGTGACCTTGGGCAAGCTACTTAACCCCATTACCTTGCAAAAAAAAGAGAAAAAAAAAGAAATTATGAAGGGGTCATCCAACTGAAGCCTTTTCTATTATTCTGTTATACTCAGTCAGCCTTGAAGTGCAGACTCCTGAAGGGAGATCCACAACCTTCAGAGGCAGTTCATCTCACTTTTGGACAGTTCTAAAAGTTAGGAATTATTCATAATAATTCTAATTTATAATGTATTATAATAATGATATATTATAAAATAATATATAATAATAATTTATAATAATTAATTAATTTGTATTTGATGACAGCTACTCTTTTCCCTGTTCCACCAACCTTTTCTTCTTTAGGCTAAAAATCCCCAGTTCATAGTACAAACATCTAACATTTATATTATAATTAACAAAGATATTTAAAGTTAGTAAAGCTCTTTAGAAATGGGAGTCCATGTGATCCTCATAACAATCCTTTGAAGTAAATGCTATCATTAGATCCATTTAGTAGATGGAACTGAAGGAGACAAGTTAAGTGACTTGCTTAGGGACACATGTCACACAGCTAGCAAGTGTATAACTCAGGATTTGAATTCAGATTTCCTGTTTCCAAGTCTTGCTCTCAAACTCTAAATCAGTAGTTCTCAATTTTTTTTTTATCTCAAGACTCCTTTATACTTTTTTCAAAGTTTTCACAAAAATTATTTACAAATATACGAACTTGGGGCGGCTAGGTGGCTTAGTGGATAAAGCACCGGCCTTGGAATCAGGAGTACCTGGGTTCAAATCTGGTCTCAGACACTTAATAATTACCTAGCTGTGTGGCCTTGTCAAGCCACTTAACCCCATTTGCCTTGCAAAAACCTAAAAACAGAAATCTCCCAAATATACACACTTATTCCAGCAATAAATAAGAGGCAGAATTCCTCTCTTTGTACTGTCAACCTCTCTGGGAAAGGGAGAGGCAGAGAATTCAGAGTTTAGCTCAATTTCCATAGGGCACAGTTTTACTTCCAAGTCCAAGAACTCACTTTACCCTTGATTTGCTGGCACTCTGGCTTCTTAGGACTTACATGCCATATTGACGCTCCACCATCTTGCCTGGAATCCTGGTTCCAAGGTTATCATGGGTTGAAGCTCTGGGTTCCATGAGAATCACCTCCAGCACCTAAAACCACATTCTTCAAAATTATTGAGTACTCCAGAAAACTTTTGTTTAGGTGAGTTATAACTATCAATATTTAGCATATTAGAAATTAAAGTCAAGGAAATTTTAAAATATGTATTTATTAATTTAAAACACCAACAAGAAACCCATCACATATTAATACAATTTTATTAAACTAGATATGTCCAAAACAAAAATATTCAATAAGACACATCTCATTGTTTTACATATTTTTGTAAATTTCTTTAACGCAAGATATAGAAGACACTGTGGTTCTCCTATCTATTGTGCTAGATTGTGCTTTGGTAGAAATACATGAAGAAAAGGAAAGAATATTTTAAGAATCCACTAATATCTTAGTATTATTATAAAAATAATTTTGTCCTTGATGATTCCATGAAAGGGTCTTTGAGATCAAGTCCTTGGAGAACATTTTGAGGACAACTAGGCTAATTTTTTTTTTTTAGATTTTTCAAGGCAATGGGTTTAAGTGACTTGCCCAAGGCCACACAGCTAGGTCATTATTAAGTGTCTGAGGTCAGATTTGAACTCAAGTACTCCTGACTCCAAGGCTGGTGCTCTATCCACTGCATCACCTAGCCACCCCTCAACTAGGCTAATTTCCCCCGAATTTTGCCTTCCATCATCTCCAGGTCCCTTCATCATCCTAATTCCTTTCTTATGGATGAGCTCCAATTCCCTGAATTGTGGGACCTAGAACTCAGTGCCAGACCAAAGATATGACCAAGAATAGCAGAATTATCCTTTCCATTATTCTAGGTACAATTCCCCTCTTGATGCAGCCCAAGATTGCTTTGAAATTCAAGGATCACTCTAGATGAGCACTAAGGTCTGATATAATCTGAGACCTAGGATGCTATGATCAGAATAGCATAGCTCTGAGATCAGCAACTGTGTCTTCCAGAATTTAATCACTATCTCTCTATATCCTGAGTTGGTTTGTTTTCTGCTTCATCAGATACCTGAGGAGATCTATTGATGTTCTTAGGTCACTTAGGAAGGTCCTTGGAGAGTTGGGAGTGGAAGGTGCCCTGGTCTCATAGTCAAAAGACCTAGAGAGGATATATGGGACTCTAAAAATTCATCTCACCTCTGGGAGCCTCAGATTTCTTGTATATAAAACAGGAATAACAGTACATTTGGTACCAAATTCACAGGGATGATATGAGGAGCACACTTTGAAGGCAGGGAAATATCATGGTACCTCAGAAAAGAAACTAGATTGACCTGGAGAATATCACCTATTTTATCTGTTGGTACTAGATGGTGCCAGACCTGGAGTCAGAAAGATTCTTCTTTCTAAGTTCAAAACTGATCTCAGACATTTCCTGGCTCTGTGATCCTGGGCAAGTCACTAAACTATGTTTACCTCAGTTTCCTTATCTGTAAAATGAGTCGGAGAAGGAAATAACAGATTCACTCCAGTATCTCTGTCAAGAAAACCCCAAATAGAGTCACAAAAAATCAAACAGGACTGAAAAGATTAAACAACAACAAAAAAGTGCACATGGTAAGTACTCAATAAACATTTCTAAAAGAAGGGGGAAGGGGAAAAGTGCCTACTATGTGACAGACACCAGACTAAAACTTTTACAAATATTATTTCATTGAGGTCAAGCTTTGTGTTGGTACTTGAGGCTTGCCTAGCCCTGGATTTTAGGTCTTAGAGACTTAGAAGACAACATTTTACTTAAATAAGAATGTTTGGGGAGGAGAGGAGGTAGCCAGCTGTGGACCTCAAGGACCAAAAGTTTTTGCCTCATTTACTGCTTCCCCTCCTCCTTACTCCAAGTTCTTTCTTAGTGGTGTCTCTCCCACCCCCACCCCCCACTCTCCCATCGCTCCAAGTGACCTCTATAAAGTCCCTGACATATCTAAGAGTTCATGAGTGTTTAGACTAAAATACAACAGGGAAGCCTGTCTTAAAAATAATCCTTTTATGAGTACTCTCAGAAAGCTAAGATGCCTCTTATTGGGATGTGAGGACTAGAAATGGGGTGATAGAGCAACATGGACCCTAGTATTTGTATCACCCATTTCTAAAGATTGTTGTGAGTGAAGAGATCACTTTGCCAAACTTAGAGTGCTATAGAAATGGGAGTTGTGTTATGAGATTCAGAAATCCCAGATTTGATTGAGTCTTTCCCTTGTCTCCTCCCTATCCCTATCCCTTGCTTGACACCTACTTTGGTTGAGGGCACCATCATCCTTCCATCACTTGGGTTCATCCTGGAAATGTCCTTGATTCTCTGCTCTCCTTCACCACTCCTAGCCAATCAGGTACCAAGTCTTGTTCAACCTGGACAATGTCCTTGTCTCTCCACTGAGAGCTTCTGCTGTCCTTCAAGCCCTCATCACCTTTCAACAACCTTTTGGTTGGTCTTCCTTTTCCAAATCTCTCTTCTTTCTAAACCAGCCTCCACAACAGCAACCACCTTATCCTAAAACAGATTTGACCACATGATTCCAAGATTTAATAAATTTCCCTGCTTCAAGCACAGACATCTGTTTAGCATTTAAAAATGTTCACAACCTGATTTCAACCTCTTTCCAACTTTATTATACATATAATATATTCAGGAATCATATTCCAGCCAAACTGACTTTTTACTTTCTGTTGTACACATTTCATCTCCCACCTCCTTGCCTTTGAACAGGCTGTAGGTCCCTTGCCTGGAACCCCTCCTTTCTCCCTTCTGCTTCTTAGAATCCTCAGTTTTTTCATATAAATGGCCTCTAGGGCCCCTATTATTCTAATTCTGAACAGATCCTCAACACAGAACAGTCCTTGGCTTACAAGTGCCACTAAAAAAATTGCTTGAGGATGGATTGAACAAGTAACTTTGTTAAGTTGAAATGAGGGCAATAATGATTTTTGTTCCCTTCTTCTCAGTGTAGACCTGAGGAACAAAGGAGAAAGTAGATGTATACACTTTGCAGATATATGAAATAAATTCTAACTCTTCTCCTCCTCCTCCTCCTCTTCCTCCTCCTCTTCCTTATTACCATTCTGACCTTTGATTCTATTGGTATATTTATGTCTGAATGAGGAAATAAATAAATGAAGAAACTCCTTTCATGGGAATAGAAATGTTCCTACTCAAGAAGTTGGAGAATGACTGAAGTGTCTCAGGGAAAACTTGATCTTCCTGTCTCTAAGACCAGGGCTTTATACAATAGACTGTTTCTCATTAGTTATTCTTATCAGCTCATTGTCTCTTATAAGTTCAAGTTTTGTTCCAAATTGATTTTTTTTAAAAAGGGACAAAGATGCACTTTCTGGAGAACAGAACAAGGAGCATTTTACACTTAAATAACCCTGAGAGGGCTGGACCCAGGGGCATCCTGGAGAGAGAACCCTTATATAACTGTTCCTGATTTCCTTAAGGAAAATGACCAGCTACAGTAGAACAATGCAACCAACCTCCAGGAAGTTCCAAACTTCTTTGAACGCCAGCAGTGGACTTTGTTTTGGGAAACTGGGCCATGAAACCTTTTGAAAGGGAGAAATCATTAAAAAATTAAAAAAAAACCCTTTAAGACAAAGTCTCCATTCCTTCTAAGTAACTTCAGTAAACATTTAATATTGTGTTCTGCTCACACAAATATTTTAAAAGCTGGGGTAACCAGTTTGCATAGGGTGCTTTGAGAAACTCATGTGCATACTCTATTGACTTGGGTCCCAAGGAGGGAGGCAGAGTCTCACACTCCCTTTTTGACAGATAACTGTCCTTACCAACTCTATTCAGCTAAATGGAGCAGCCTGTAAGGAAAAGGGGACTGATTTCCCCAAATATTGATACCTTTTACATCTCTGTGAAGTTTTACATTTGTCCTATGTTTACTTATCTTTGAACATGTGGAAGAATGGAAGCTTCTTGAGGGCAGGGAATATTTCATTTTTATCTTTTTATTTTCAACACATAGTAGATTCATAAATGCTTGTTGATTGTGGCACAGAAGCGTAAGAGTTAGCAGAGATCTCGTGACTTGACAACAATCTCCTCTACTATTTTCTAGACAAGGGGTCTTCTAGGCCCCCACTGGAAGATCTTTCATGATAGGGGAGCCATCTTCTAAGACAAACCCTGCCTTCTTTGGGTAGTTCTGATTGTTAGAAAGTTTCTGTCTTTTCTTCCTTAGAGCTAGGTGTCAAAGAGACCATTACGTTCAAACTCTTTTCTTTTAAGATAAGGAAACTGAGGTTGAATGGTGGTAGAATTTGAACCCAAGTTCCCTAATGCCACAGTTCCCATTACCCTATATCATCTCTCAAAGGAAGAACATCACTTCATTGTCTCTCTGTATCCCAAATCCCCTGCCCCCCCCCCCCCAGTCGGGGGCCAGCCAGAACAAATCAGCTGCCTCTTCAACAGACAGCCCTTCAAAAACTGGCAGATAGTTGATCCTGTCCTCCTGGGCCTATACCCACTTTAAGGTAGATCAGAACAAGTTAGGGAAACAAAGAAAAGAAAGAAAAGCATCATTCCCTCCGTTGCCAATTCTGATGGTATCACCCTTAGGGACTAGCAAGAGCATAAATGATTTATTCAAATGACAACAGCAGAGCTGATTCTGACAATATGGTAAAATAGAGACAGCTGGGAGATTCTCTACAGCTAAGGACAAAAACGAATGCCCCTTGGCATTATAATGGGCCTTATCTGGAGATGAAAACAAGTGGCAAAAACCTCTATCTGAATCCTCTGGGATTCCAGGAATTTAAAACACTGTAGTAGGTCTGAGGACTGGATGGAAGCTTACATCAAGGGAGGGCAAGGCTCTCATGGAAGTAAAGAAAGCCAGAGTTGGTGTAATGGCTAAAGGTTCTGCCTAGTCTTCCCTTTAAATATTAATGATAAAATCTCTTTCAGCCAACAGCTTTGTCCCAATCAGATCTGCTAAATGGAAGGGGGTGCAGGATGTTCAATCAAATGTGGGGGAAATGGAACTTTGGGTTCTTCCTTTTCTATGATGTCCGGAAAGCATCTCATTTGGCAGTCTGGGCTGGTTTCTTTCTCTGCACAAAAATGCATCTTGGAGAAGGGTTAAAAACACTGATTGTATAACATTCAAAGGAATCAACAAAATCTAAATATACCTATTATCTATATCTTATCTATCTATCTATCTCTCTATATAAGATATATATATATATATGTATATATATATATATATATATATATATACACACACACATCTGCCCCCAAAATTCAATTCTCCAAGAATACCAAGGTACCAGGGACTGTTGATGCAGAGGTACTGAGTTTGAATCCTACCTCTCTCTGCTACTTACTACTTTTGTGATCTTGGATATGTCACTTAACTATTCTGGGATTCAGTTTCCTTCACTGTAAAATAGGGAATTGGACTCTCCTGGTTTTGAAGGTCCTTTCCAACTTGAAATCTATGTATCTGATGCTATCTGAGGTCCCTTCCATCTGTAAAGTTATGTTCCTCCTTTGAGAGGTGGTATAGGGTAATGGGGGCTGTGGCATTAGAAGATTGGGTTCAAATTCTACCACCATTCAACCTCAGTTTCCTTATCTATAAATAATAGAGTTTGAACATAATGGTCTCTTTGGCACTTTCTAGCTGTAAATTTATTACAAATGAACTTTTTTCAAAAGGAAGGTTGGGCGATAGAAGGCTTCTGACGCTCTTGCAAATCCAGCCTAAAAAATAAAGTAAATAAATAAAAATTTCAACAAGAAAACTCAGCCTACAGATTTGTATGTTGGGACATTTACAGACAAGCTGCTTTGCTTTGCAAAACCTAGCTGCTGTTGGTTCAACTCTAGTAAACTTAATTTTCCTGTCTGTAAAATGGATTGATTAGCACCTGCCTTACCTCTTTGAATCATAAAGCTCAAGTAATCTAATGTAATGGGATGCATGATGAAATGGGACAGCTCTGAAAACTTTAAAGCACAGTGTACTTCTGGGTAAATGCTTTTTAAAAATTCATTTATTCAACTTTGAAGGTGGTTTTGTTGATGGTTTGATTCCATAGGACTGTACCATGATGATTTCTGGCTGATGTAATGACTGAATAAATGAATGAAAAAGAATTTAAGTCCCTACTGGGTACCAGACACTGCAACATATGGGGGTTACAAATATATACCAAAAAAGACAGACCTTTTCTTTAAAGAGAGGTTATAACTCTGAAAGGGGAAATGAACAAATAAAAGAGACTTAGGAGAGGCCTGAGTAAGAAGAGAACAATCATTTATTGAGTGTCTACTGCTTGCTAAGGCATTGTGCTCTATCGATATTTCCTCATTTGATCCTCATAACAACCCTGTGAGATGGTGTTAATATTATACTCATTTTGTTGTGTAGGAAACTGAGGCAGACAGAAGTTAATGACTTGGTCAAGGTCACATAGCTAGTAAATTGCTGAGAACACATTTGAACTCAGGACTTCCTGAGTCCAAGCCCAGGGCTCTAACCACTGTGCAGGATCATGGTTGGTAGAATGACTTGGAAATAGCTGAGAAGTGGTAGGTGGTGATCTCAGCCTGGGCAAGACTTACTTATTGGAGTCGTGGTCCCAGGGGCAGAGCCTGAGTCCTAATGGAAGGGTGGTGAAGAAGATTGTCCGATGGTCTAGTCCAGCAGCAGGGAACTCTGACCTGCAGAGCCCCAAATCCTCTGGTCTGATGCTACTAAGACAACTGTGGGAAGGACCTGAAATTCAATAAATATAGGAATTGTTTAGGCATGACTTAATGAAATATTTGGCCAAATAGGGGAGACTAATTTTTAAGTTTTTGCTTTTTTTATTAAATAATTTGTTTATTGTATTGCATTTACAAAGAAAACAGACAGTGCACCCAAGTAGAAAGAATAAAAATGTATTTTCCATCAGGGCTGTTGTATTGTTGCTTTTTACTGATACCAAGTACAAATCCTTTAGAGAGCATTTTATGGCAATTTCAATGTAGGATGAAATTTCAGGAAAGCAAGCATGGGGGCACCTGGAAGACTGGATTCTACAGTTGCCTCTTCATGTCTTCTAATCCATATGGTTCCCTAAGGGAGTCAGGGAAAAAAGCCCTTATTTGGTAGGGAAACATTTCAGAAATTATGTTACAGGACTTATCTTACCACCATGATAATAAGAAGTTATTCCTTTTGCATCAGAATTATTTCTTTCATATCAGACTATTTGTTTAAAAGGAATTACCAGTTTTTCTTCTTCAGTGCCACAACTAGAAATGCCTTAATGGCATTTAAAGAAATATAACTTGAGTCCTAGTTTATCATCACTAAAATTACAAATAAACCTGGCAGCGCAGGGGAAAATTAAGTTGCTGAACGATTTCCCTGACACTATGAATCCTTGGTGAGCTGTATTATTCTCTTTATTTTTCAAAGCTACACATGGGTAGCCTGGCCCAGAAATCCCCTAGAGAAATAATATCATCTGATTTCATTAGTATCACCAAATCAAGAATCTGATGAATTGACTAGCCAGACAAGAATATGCAGGGAACAGTGTTTACACCTCCGTTAGATTCTAAACCCAAAGAAAACCGAGCACATAACAGTCTTAACAGTTCTAAAACATTTTCCTCTCAAGTTATACTTGCTTGGCTTTCTCTAAATCCCATAGTTCTGAAGCAGGATACATCCTCTATGAGAGCTTGATTCCCAAGGCCCTTTGGTCCACAATGAGGAAGAGCTGCTGTGATCTCAATCCTGCCGAACTTCGGCTTGACTCATAATACCAGGGGCAAATCTGGGAGACCCATTCTTTATGCTAGCAAATTCTACAAAGGTTTTAACTTTTTCTTGTAAAAAAAAAATTTAAAAAAACCCCACCCCACCCTACCCCACAAACCTTAAGTACATCCCAACCTTCCTGAAGTTATTTAAGTTAAAAGCTTACATTATACTCTAATGAGCAACCACCTGCATGCTGATACTAAAAATAGCAGCAGAGAATGGTTATCTTTTTGGGGGGTGAGGGGGGAGGGGGTGGGGGTGGGGTGAGGTGATATAAAGCCACACCTCTCCCTTCCTGGTTCTTGTATATCTGGGTTATGCCTAAGCATAATGCCAAACCTCTTAAGAAAAAGAAAAAAGCAAAGCCAAATGAGGAAATGGACTTCAAGGCCAGAACCTTGGGTAAATTAATATTGATGAAAAATTGAAAATACCTCTAAGGAATTGTTTGGAAAAGAATCAGAAGCTCGGGTGACATCTTTTACTCTTCCCAGAAACAAAGGACCTAAAACCCAGAGCTCTTTCATAGTTCATCATCATGAAGTTTTTTGACAGAAAAAAGTTTCCCCATCCCTGGACAAGTTGAAGATGGGGCAATGATGGTGCCACTGATGATGGCACCCTTTCCCAGCTTTGCTTCTGCCCCTCCAGATTTCACTCACATGTCTCAGCTGCCTTCTCACGCTGGAACGTCCATCCTCCCCATAAACTGCTTTGCCCATTGGTGATCTCCACCCGGAATTTCCATTTGGGGAGTAGCCAGGCTGCCATCCTCCATTATTCTCCTTGCTCTGCTTCTGGCTCTCCGGACTTGACTACTTTTTATACCCCATCCTTTCCCCCTTTTTACAACTGTCTTTATCTACCCCCATTATATGTGAACATTTTGAAGATAAGAAATGCTTCTATTTGTAGATCCAATGTTGTTACTGAGTAATTGCTTTAAAAAAATGCTTGTTGATTGTCTCTCTGATGGACTCAGGTTGGGATAGTACCTCCAGAGCAAGGTCAGGTAAAATCTGATGGATTGCTTTCAACTCAGCAATTATCCTCGCTGGTCTAAGGCCAGGGAACCAGAAGCTGGGGATGTGCCAGGTCAGCCACTCCCATCATCCTGAAGAAAAGGAAGCCAGATTCTGGCTGAGGGGCCACCGAGAAGCAAACATGAGGTGGCCAGATGGTGGATGGTCTTGAGGTCACACCGGAGGGATAGGCCTGAGGAAAGCAGGTCATTTTAGGACACTCCTGCTCCGCCATGTAGTTATTCACTGGACACACATTTGGCTTTCACTCTAAGTCTTATGATCTGTTATGTAATTTGTGAATTTTCTTTCTCCTGAATACTGTTTCTCATTGACCTGTTCAGGATCGAGGCAGAGACAGGATGTGCCACAAGCTGAGCTCAGGGCCCTTCCGAACTGGCAGCATCAGAGACCTCTGACCCAGGAACAAGGAGGGATTAGAAGTCTTGGAATGATTTTGTCTAGGAAGAAAAAAAATGTTTAATACAGTTTTTCCCTTTTCCCCCCATTGAGAAGTCAAAATTCTTTCCTGGGAGGACATGAGGGTTGAGTTCAAAGTGTCCAGACCAGAAAGCAAGGACTGGTCACTAGCAGGGTAAATGTCTAGCAACGTTTGATTTCAAGTCACAGGAGGAAGGTATGACTTACTGTGTGAGACTTGGGGCAAACTGATGAATTTATTTAAAACAGAAAATTGCTCTAGGTGATCTCTAAGTTCTCTCTAATCCAACACACATTCACTAAATCAACAAGCATTTATTAGGCACCCGCTGTTTGCCAGTCACTGTGCTAAATGTTGGGGAATACAAAGAAAGGTCAAAGAGTCCCTGCCAGGAAGAGCCCTCATTGTAAGGCAGGGGACAACATGGCTTTGTCTAAACAAGATTAAAATGCAGAAAATTAGGAGAGATGAGATTAGTAATAATGGAGGGATCTGGAAAGTGGTGTCTGTGTGTGTGTGTGTGTATGTGTGTGTGTGTGTGTGTGTGTGTGTGTGGTCTGGTCTGAAGATTGACTGCTGAGCTGCTATCAGGAAAATAACCTTCTAAGTAGTTTTTTTCTGAATGTAGAGACAGATATCACACTTAGTGGACACATGTAAGTTTGTACTTAGGAACATTAACCCAAGACCAGCCCCTCTAAATGAGCCCTAGCTGGACAACTTCATTGCACCTTTGGCTGGCTCAGTCTCTAAGGAAATGCCTGTCTCTAGGAGCTGATGATGGATATCCTATGTCTTCAAGACTCCCATGCCTAACTAGGACTTGAAATGGTTCAAGTTGACAAAGGCAAAGAGAAGAATCCGAAGAGTGATGGGGTGTTGGGACATAGAAACTCGATTGGAGGGAGTGTCCAAATGGAATAGAACTTGAAAAATGACTGTCTTCCCTGATTTACAAAGGAGAAGTTAGCCAGGACATTCTTTGTGGTCTATAACAGGACACCCATGTACCATAAAAATGTCCAATGGATGCAGGATCTCAATATAAAAAGGTCGTATTTACTACTCTTGGTGTTTTGGTGGCATATCAAAGAAGAATCTTCACAATGATAGAAAAAGATAATTAAAATACTTCTCCCCTTTCCAATTGCATATCTTTGTGAAACCAGATTTTCTTCATATACTTCAATAAAACAACACATTGCAATAGACTGAGTGCAGAAGCAGAGAGAATAATCTACCTCCAATTAAGCCAAACATTAAAGAGATTCACAAAACTATGTAAAATAATGCCAAGTTTCTCACTAACTTGTTGTTTTGAAAAAATATATAGTCATTTTATATAAAAATATTATTAACCTTAATGTCTCATGAAAATATCATCCTCATATGTTATTTATATTAATGTATCATAAAATTTAGTCATTTAATATAAAATATTATTTATATTAACAGGTATTTAACAGGTAACAATATATTCTTTAATGAATTGACAAATCAATTTATATGTATATTTTTTTAAAGATTATATCCTCAAAAAGAAGGAAATGGAAAGGAATACCTTTTACAACTATGTCTACAAGAAAGAATTCTTAATTAAACAAGGGATAGAGTTGATCAAAGAAAAAACATAACAATTTTGAGAACATCAGTTGTTCATAATGAACCTTGGCACGAACAAATTAATTGTAGCTAGAATTACAAGAAAAGTAGTTAATTAGAAAGAATTCTTTGAAAAAAATGCCTCTGATAAAGGCATCATGTCTAGGATACATTGGGAATTGACACAAATATATAACAATTAGAGTCATTCCCCAATGGGTAAGTATTCAAAGGATATGAAAAAGAAGTTTTAAAAAGAGGAAATGTAAGCTATTAATATTGTATGAAGCCCTCTAAATTATTATAATAATGAGAGATGCACATTAAAAAGAACTTATTTGTATCCAATCAACACAGTTGAATGAATCAAAAAAAATTTCTAAAATACTTATGCAACATTTACTTTGGGGCAATTTTCCAAAGCCCTGGCTGCTTGCCAGGGCATTCTGGAGCCAAGTCACACTGATTCTTGAGAAGTGATGGTTAAATTTTTGGTATGAGTATTTATACCTTGAAAATCAGTAAATGCTCCTATTGTTTCGTTGACTATCTTTCACCACTTTTTGTATCCCCAATATAGTAGGGGCTTAATAAATGTTAATTGATTGATTGATTGATTAATTGAAGAAAGTGATGGAGAATATATTAATAATGCAAATTAAGTATGTTAAGGTTTTTTTATTTTTTTGGAGAGATCTTGTTCCTAAACATTTGCTAGCATATTTCTACTACCTTGTCTCTCTTTAAGGTTCTACAGTTAACCTTAAGGGTTTGGGGATATGGGGATCTTTCTTCTGGTGCTACAAGAATTCACTATCCCATTCATGTGTGCTTTCTTTCATGATTATTGGCTGATATTAGCCAACCAGACTAATCAGCTTTTAGAAAGCAGTATTTACAAAGATAGCATTGTAATAATAAAAATAGCTAGTCTTTTTGTCATACTTCAAGCTCTGTGAAAACAAATTTGAACAATTGGTACAAAATATTTCCCTCTAAAAAATCTCTGACAATCTCTCTCACAAGTACATACAGAATTCAAAGGAAAAGATCTCAAGATGAGAGAGCAAATATGGCAAAGGAATAACTCACTGTTCATGGAAATCCTCTTGATGGGGTCCTCAAGATGGGCTGGCTTTTCTACAGGGCTCCTTCAAGAACCTTAAATTTTCTTTTATATTCATTGTGGCCACCCAGTCTTCACTGTCCAAAGCAAACCCTTCCACCAGTTACTGCTGTCCAGGAACATTGCAAGAATATCCATAAAAATAAAGGTTCCAAACACTTAAAGTTCCTTTAGGTCTAGTTGCTTTCCTTCTCTCCAAGTGATTCCTTCTCCATAGCTTAGCTGGAAGGTTTGTCCCAAAGCTACTAAATGCCCTCATCCAGAACTAGCTTTATATTTGCTAGATTGTGAGGGTATGATCAAGTTTCCTCAATTTTTCTGAATGTAATTATTGTATAATAACACTTAAAATCATTCAATGGATTTCAAAGACTTGTACTTAGTCTAATATCTTTGAATGATTGACGGGTTTAGGGAATAATGAGTGTCTAACAAATAATAAATATGTAAGAATCAGATCTACTGGGGGAAGAAATATATATATATATATATATATGTATATGTATATGTATATAACACTTTTAAGTTTAATCTGCACTATTGAAATTTTTTCCATTACTCTTTTAAGTCTAGACAATCAATGTCATTGTCTAGTCAATGTTCCACTCTTTGTGGCTCCATTATGGGATTTTCTTGACAAAAATACTGGAGAGGCTTTGCCATTTCCTTTTCCAGCGGATTAAGGCAAACAGATTAAATGATTTACCAAAGGTCTCACTGCTAATAAGTATCAGAGATTGAATTTGAACGCAGGTCTTCTTGACTCCAGTCCTAATGTTCTAGCCAAGGAACCATTTGACTGCTGTCTATCAGATAGTATCTCGTCACAATCATAAACAACTTGTTCAGCCATTCCCCAACTGATGGACACCCCCTCAATTTCTAATTCTTTTCCCATCATGAAAAGAGCTGTTATAAATATTTTTGTGCATGTGGGTCCTTTTCCTTTTTTTCTTTGAACTCTTTGGGATACAGACCTATCAGTGGCATAGCTAGGCCAAAGGATATGCACATTTTTATAGCATCAATGACTGCCCTCCCAATAACTCATGTTCATCTTGTGCTCTAATGCTTACATAAAATCTTCTCAACAACCCTCTAGGGGAGGCAGCTAAAATGCTGTCTTTCTGTTTTATCAATGAGACTGACTTGTCCTTCTCTTGTGTGTCTTCCACACAGTCATTTGTTGGAGACAGAAATCGAACTCACTTCTTTCGACTCCAACTTCTGGACGTATTCCTTGACTATTGCATTTTACAAGATGGGAAAACCGACTCACAGATAAGTGACAAGACTCATCCAAGGTCAAACAAGGAGCAAAAAAAAAAAAAAATTAAAAGGGTGACTGAATCCAGGGTTTTTTTAGCTTTATAGCCCTTTCTTCTGCACTGTGTAACTTCCTACCTTTTTGATTTAGTTCTCATGGTGGTCACTTTTCATATATTTCTATCATCTCTTTGACTAGGATTTGTCACATTGTTCTTTGTGCTCTACTACCAATAGACCCCCATAGATATTTACCTTGGCATACAGCAGAGGCAATATGATGTGGAAGACAGTGTGGGGCCTGAAATCAGTAGGGAATCCAGTCTGGACCCTGCCTCCAACAACCCACCAGCCTCATGACCAGGGGTATCCTCTTTTAGCCTTAATTTCCTCATCTGTAACATGAGAATGATCTCTGTAAAGAGTGAGACGGGGTGGCTAGGTGGTGTAGTGGATAAAGCACCAGCCTTGGAGTCAGGAGTACCTGGGTTCAAATCTGGTTTCAGACAATAATTACCTAGCTGTGTGGCCTTGGGCAAACCCCATTTGCCTTGCAATAAAAAAAACTAAAGAGTGAGACAACCCTGGGAATATTGATGACTGTTTCTTTTTAGATTGAACCTATCTCTTCATGCAAAAGGTAACTGCCCATTCAAGGGTTTCTCTGTTTCTATTTCTTGGTAGTCTGGTTGCATCCAAATGAGGAGACAAGGACTGCTATAAACTTCTGGATGGGGAGAAAGAGTGAGCACCAGAAGTCTCACCTCCCCACTGGGATTGATAGGAAGCTATTCGTTCAAGGATTCTGCTGTTACTTTTGTCCCTGTGAGTTTTATTCTTTTCTGTCTTAGGGCAATCAAATAATAAACATTTATTAAGAACCTACCTATTTTATCTGGGGATACAAAAAGAAGCAAAAGATAGTCTCTGCTCTCAATGCAATGGAGAAGAAAGAATATTGGAGACAGAGGAGAAGTACTGCCTTGCTTTTTGTGCTTGTGTCCTTTCTACTGTCAAGTTCATTGTCTTAAGACGAGGGAGAACAGGAGAGCCAAGTGTGACTCCTTTGTGGCAGAGAAGGAAAGTCCTGGGACAAGGATGACCTGGTGGTTATTGGTCAGTCTGGGTTGTGTTCCCCTGCCTCGGTGTCTCACTGGGAAGAGTGTAAGCTATTTCACAGCCAAGGGCTTGGGTAGTGATAATGTTGGGTCATTCTTTCATCCTTGAGGACAACTTTTAAATTAATTTTCCAGGGTTTCTCTTTATCCAGGGTTTTAACACTCATATAGTCATAAGTTGTGGAATCCTCCTTGTATCAATATAATTGTTAAAAAGAAGGAAAACCACAACGTAAAAGGAGTCCTAGAAATCTCATAATAACCCTAACTCCCATTTATTGTTGCCTTAAGGTTTCCGAAGTGTTTTAGGTATACATTTGATCCTCCATCTCCTCCGAGCTCCCCAACAATTCCATGAGCCAGGCGCTACAAATATCTTTTTTTTTTTAGATTTTTTTGCAAGACAATGGGGTTAAGTGACTTGCCCAAGGCCACACAGCTAGGTAATTATTAAGTGTCTGAGACTGGATTTGAACTCCAGTATTGGTGCTGTATTCACTATGCCACCTAGCTGCCCCAAAATTTGAAATTTTTAAGCCACACAGGTAATTATTAAGTGTCTGAGGCCAGATTTGAACTCAGAGCAGGTGCTCTATCCACTGAGCCACCTAGCAGCCCCACACCATGAATATCTTGAGCCTCATTTTGTGGAGATTCAGAAAGCTTTAGATGATTTGCCTAAAGTCACTCAGTAAGAGTGTGAGGCAGAATTTGAACCCAGGTCTTCCTGCCCATATTCTACCGGCTATGTATAATATATTAGGGAAGTTTCACTATGTCCTTCAACTTGAGGCTCATCTGAGCTGATCAGCAAGTCTCCCTGTGTTGCAACTCCCTGCTGTCTTAGGCTGAACAAATCTGCTTTGTTTCTACGGTTGCAGCTGTCCTCCTGTCCTCTTTAGTCAAGTGCCTTCCTCCTAGCAAAGGTCAGGATGCCATCATCCACCACCACCTGCTCTCTTTGACTGGGGTGGCCTCCATGTGGGTTAGAAAACCTAAACCTTATAAGAAACAGCAGAAAGAACCTGGGGGGACTCTTTTTGTAATGCAAAGGCACCTTATTCCAATTCTATGTATTTTGCTAGATATTACAATGGGCTGACCACTGGATATTTCACCTAAAATGTTTCAGACTGAGTCTCTATAGTTGCTGTGCTCCATAGCAGAGTGCCTAGCACTTAATAAATGGTTGATTGATTAATATTGATTTCTACATTGCTTTTTCTCCCATGTGGATGAAGGAAGAAGTTTAATAGGAGATTATTATATTGTTATGTTTTATCATATTATATTACATAATAAATTATATAATAAAGAATCCTCATCTTGAGAATGTCATTGTTACCTAAAAACATGTCTTCTGCCATAAGTTTTTCATTCTCTAAAATTTATTGATTGATTTATATTTATTACTTTATTTTCCCCAATTATATGTAAAAGTGATTTTTAACATTCTTTTCTTTTAATTTTAAATTTGAATTTTCTTTCCCTCCCTTGCTCCCTCCTTCCCCTTGAGAAGGTACCACTATAATTTATTCTTTTCACACTCTTCCCCTATCCCATTTGTTTCCCTTTTCTCAGCATATTTGCCTGTGGGCAGGCTGACTAAAGTTCAGGATGATCTATTGATCAGTTGTTGTGTAAATACCTATTTCATTCCACTTTTTTGTTTTAATTTTTACATAGATGTCAGTTATGCTACCTTTAAAACTGGCAAATATTGAATACCTGTCCCCAGGATACTAGCCCTGAGTTTTACATAAGACCATGGTTAAAACTCTCTTCATCTCAAAATGTATGGTGGATTTAAAATAACTCTCCCAAGGCTGAGACCAGAGTAATCAAACTACAATTGTGTTTTAGAAAAGGGAATGTTTATGCTAATGTTGGCCCTAGTGAATGAGACCTTCAGGTCACCCTTATGGAATGCAGCCACCATACAGATGAGCTTGAGCTCTGGCTGGCTTCTCTGGGACAGAGATGGGCAGAACAAATAGGGACTGTTTCAGAAAAGTGGGACATCCAAAAAGAATGAGGAAACTGGAGAGCCAGAGAGGAGAAGTGATTGAATGGTGGAGGGCAGGAAGCCTCTTTTGGATGCTTGTCCTGGAACGTGAGCCAAAAACGAAAGACTAATTCAGGGGCATTTCTATGACTGGGGTAGAATCCAAGGGAGACACTGAGTTGGGGGTTCAGGTGGCTGCGGACAAAACAGTTTTGATCTGGAACTGAGAGACTAACCTGGAGCCAAGACCAAAAATACTTCACTTTTGGCCATGGGGTAAAAGGAAGAATGAATTTTAATTGTCAAGGAAGGACCTAATGGTTCTAGGATTTAGACCAAAACAGTTGCTTGTATACTTTAGTGATAAACAAGGAAATGGAAGTGGAGACTGTCAAAAAAGTCTTAGTCCTTCAAAAATCCACCCCCCCCATTAAAATATCTGAGGTGGAGGTCCTCTTTACTTGTAGTCCCCTAGAAAGCAGTTCTAATTTGAGAAGAGAAGCTGTGTAGTTTTTAATAGAATGGACACTGGAGTGGGAATCTGGAAGACCTGGGTTCTAATGCCCTATGTGATCCTGGATAAATAACTTAACTTCTATGTTTCAGTTTATTCATCTACAAAATGAGGAGGTTGGACTCAATATCCTAGAAGAACTCTTTCACCAAATCTATACTTTTAAGAGACACTCTGTTGGTTAGCTCCCCTCAAGGCCATGTCCTTCATTTGACAAGAACTCAGGATCTTCCACCATCTTGGCTAGCCTTCTCTTGATTCTCTCTAGCTTATTAATGCCTACCTCAAAATGTGGTACCCAGATTCCAAATGAGGAGATTGGACTCAATGTCCCAAGAACCCTTCTACCTCCAAACCTATACTCGTAAGAGACACTCTAATTAGACCAACATCTTACAACCTATACCAAGATAAGATCAAAATGGGTACTAGACATAAAAGACAATATTATTTTTTAAATTTTTTAGGTTTTTTTGCAAGGCAAATGGGGTTAAGTGGCTTGCCCAAGGCCACACAGCTAGGTAATTATTAAATATCTAAGACCGGCTTTGAACCCAGGTACTCCTGACTCCAAGGCTGGTGTAAAAGACAATATTATAAGAAAACTAGAACAAGGAGTAGTTTACCTGTCAGATCTATGGAAAGGAAAGCAGTTTATGACCAAAGAAGAGAGAATATCATTAAAAACAAATTAGATAATTTTGATTACATTAAATTTAAAAGCTTTTGCACAAGCAAAACCACTGTAACCAAGATCAAAAGAAATGTAGTAAATTGGGAAACAATTTTTACTAGTATTTCTAACAAAGGACTCATTTCTAAAATATACAGAGAACTGAGGCAAATTTATTAAAAAAACAAGCCATTCTCCAATTGACAAATGGCCAAAGGATATGCAAAGGCAATTTACAGGTGAGGAAATCAAAGCAATCCATAATCATATGAAAAATTGCTCTAAATCATTACTGATCAGAGAAATGCAAATTAAAACAGCTCTGAGGTACCACCTCAAACCTCTCAGATTGGCCCATATGACCAAAAAGAACAATGATCAATGTTGGAAGGGATGTGGGAATTGTGGGACACTAATACATTACTGGTAGAGCTATGAACTCATCCAACCTTTCTGGGACAGCAATTTGGAATTATGCCCAAAGGGTCAATAAAAATGTGCATACCCTTTGATCCAGTAATACCACTACTAGGTTTATACCCTGAAGAGATGATCAAAAAGGGTAAAAACATCATTTGAACAAAACTGTTCATAGCAACCCTATTGTGGTGGCAAAGAATTGGAAATTGAATGAATGTCTGTCAATTGGGGAATGGCTTAGCAAACTGTGGTATATGTATGTGATGGAATGCTATTGTTCTATTAGAAACCAGGAGGGATGGGATTTCAGAGAAGCCTGGAAAGATTTGCATGAACTGATGTTGGGTGAGATGAGCAGAACCAGAAGAACATTATATACACTAACAGCAACATGGGAGTGATGATCAACCTTAATGGACTTGCTCATTCCACCAATGCAGTAATTAGGGACAATTTTAGAGCACCTGCAATGGAGAATACCATCTGTATCCAGAGAAAGAACTCTGGAGTTTAAATAAAGACCAAGGTCTATCACCTTCAATTTTTTTTTTAAAAATCATCTTATGTACTACATAATTTTGCTATCTCTATTTTCTCCTCAAGGATATGATTTTTCTCTCAACACATTCAGTTTTGATCAATGTATAGTATGGAAACAATGTAGAGATTTTCAGACCACCTTCTGTGGGGGAGAAGAGGGGGAAGGGAGGGTAGGGGGAAAATTTTAATATTCAAAACTTTATAAAATGATAAGTAGAAACTACTATTGTATATCATTGAATAATTTTTTTTTTTTATAAAAAGAGTCACTCTGTTGGTTAGCACGCCTCAAGACCATGTCCTTCATATCTGACAAGGACTCAAGATCTATCATTTTAGCTGTTCCCTTGATTCTCTCTAACTTATTATTGCCCACCCCAAAATGTGGTACCCAGACCCCAGTTGAACTGATCACAGAGTGAGAGATGACTTGTCTAGGATCAGATATCTAGTAAAGATCAGGAGCAAAAATTTTTTTTTTAGGTTTTTGCAAGGCAATTGGGTTAAGTGGCTTGTCCAAGGCCACACAGCTAGGTAATTATTATGTGTCTGAGGCCAGATTTGAATTCAGGTCCTCCTGACTCCAGGGCCGGTGCTCTATCCACTGCGCCACCTAGTCGCCCTGGAGCAAAATTTTTTCCTGCTCTTATTGACTCCAGGCTTCGAACTCAGATTCATTAGGCCATATTCCAACCATCTCCCATTCTTAGTGGGCTCAGAAATTTGCCTCTGAAATAGATTTGGATAAGGCATAGTTTTTTATTCTTGTCTATTTAGAGTGGTGCTCACGTTGTAGGGATGCTCGTATCAGGGTTATGGGAGAACATTAACAAGATCAGGAGGAAGTGTGATACAGTAGACAGAGCACGAGGCTTGGATTCATGACGACAGAGGTTTGAATCCTGTTCCAGATCAGCTATGTGACCCTGGACAAGTCACAGCCTTTGTGTGTCTCAGTTCCTTATTTATTAAATGAGGGTATTGCTGTATAATATAGGAAAGACAGGTGAAAGGAGCTGAAGAGATGCCACCTCTCCTACTCAGTAACTCCAGTGGCTCCCTATTACTTCCAGTATCCAAAGTCCTTTCCAAAATTCACCTTTTCATTCTCTTCACACTTCTCAAAGTTCCCATCCCCCTTCCATCTGCAATCAAATAACACTGGTTTCCTTGCTGTTCCTCAAACAAGAAGCTTGATAAACATTCTAATTATCATTTCAAGACCTCTGTCTTCCCATTGGTCAATGACACATTGTCCATACCGGAACTGTCTTCCTCCTGAACAAAAATCTCACTTCTTCCAGGAAGTCCTCACCCCATCCCTTAATTTTAGTACCACCCCTATTAACCCATATATATCATATTTGTTCATAATTGTTTGTAAGCTGTTTCCCCTCATTAGATTAGGATCTCCTTGAGGGCAGGGACTATTTTAGTCTTTCTTTTTCTCCCCAGCTCTTAATACATAGAGCAGGCCTTAAAAAGCAATTATTGATTGATGGATAACCTGTAAGATGCAAAGGAAGAACAATAGAGTGAGATTATGATAATTTGGATGATGGATCATAAACTTTTTTTTTTTAAAGAAAATCTTGATCTTTCTGGGAATTCAAACCTGCAGAAAAATGTTCTATTCATTTAATTTATTCAGATAGAGAACTGTAGGTGGAGGGGCTGACTATGCTGAGCAGGGAGCACTTTTAAATGTGGCACATTTAAGAAACCCCAAATAGAGGTAAGCATTGGGTCAGAAGATCTAGGTTCAGATATTCCCTCTGTTTTGATCTCTAGAGGACAAATCACTGACCCTGTGATTCCTCCTCTTTAAAATAAGGAGGTTTGACTAGATGGCTTCTGTGACAACCTCCAGCTGATCCTTTCAAGGGAAGGTCCCTAGTAACTCTAGTTTTTTGAACATCTAGAATCCAAATTGTTTCCTAAACTGTCATTCCCTTGGCATCTCATCTTTAAGTCCCTGGCAACCACGTGAGCATCTTGGGCCTAAACTGAATTCCCAGGCTATCTGAGAGCATCTGTGATCCTGTGCAGAATTCCACCCATCTAAGGTTTGCAAGCCAAACCATTCCAGGGGTCCAGTCGGGTCCTCTGTTTTCCTATTTAATAGTGTTAGTATCAGGTGGGTAACAACTTTTTGTTTTTTTAAATGACCTGTATTTCTTTTTTTCCAGATTTGCCAAAGCATCTCATGTTTTTGGAGATGAGACATTTCCATTTGGAAAGGGACCTGTATTTATTTGCCTTTTCATAAAAACAAAAAAACCTATTCAAAACCTGAGTCTTCTCAGCTGGAAAGATTATAGAAGAATGTCCCTTGACTGACTCAGAGGAAACCCCAGTTTTTAACCAATACAAAACTCTTTGGCTTCATTTATTACCAGTGCCAATCCTTGGACACTGAAGTAGTTTTTAATGAGTTTTTTGAAAGAAATATGAAATTTTATGCTGAAAATGTATTTTCTGTGTATGGATTTCATTTTCCCAAATGAACTTAGTTGACTATTACCCACTTCAGCAAGTCTTCATTTTATTTCATTTTTTAGCAAGTCTTACATTTATAAACAGTCTCAAAATCGCAAATAACAAGAATGCTTAGTGGGCTAAACAACTATAAGCTATTTTTTAAAAAAAGAATGTTTTTGATTTATTTTTTCTCAATTACATACAAAATAATTTTTAATATTTATTTAAAAAATTTTGAGTTCCAAATATTTTTCCTTCCCCTTCACTCCCCCTCCTTGAGAAGCAAGCAGTTTGATATAAATTATACACGAAGTCATGTGAAATGTATTTCCATGTTAGACATGTTGCAAAAAAAGAACCAGAACAAAAATGAGAGATTAAAAAAAAATAAAGAAATATAAGCTTTGATTTGCACTCAGACTTCATCAGTTCTTTCTCTGAAGGTAGAGAGCATTTTTTTATCATATGTCCTTTGTCACTGTCATGCCTACATTATTATTCCTTATTCTTTCCTTCACCTTTCCCTTTTCTTTTTTTTTATAAAACTACATTGAAATCTTTAAAAAAAAAGTAATTTCTCTATATTCCTCCCTTTCCATTGAGCCTCCCTAGTCAGAAAGAAAAGTAGTTTAATTTAGTACAACCAAGAAAATTGTTACCTCTTGCAATTATAACAGAAAGAAAAAAACAGAAATCCACCACGACTACAGCCAAGATGACTATGCCTACAACAATGAGCAGAGTTAGAAAGTCCTGAATTCAAATGCAGATTCAGATTACTTAATTTCCATTTGCTTCAGTTTCTTCATCTGTAAAATGGCAATTAAGAATCACACCCACGTCCCAGGGTTGTTCTAAGAAATGAATGAGACAATCATTGTGAAGTGTTTAGCACAGTACTTAATATGATGACCTCAAAAGTTTGGTCTTAATTAAAAATTAAAGTAAATACGGTTTCACAAAGAGCCTGACACAACTGAACAACAATGTGCCAAAACTCTGTTGGGTGCCAAGGATGCAAAAATGAAACAACCCCTGCCCTCATGGAGCTTATATCCTACTGGGAGAGACATCCACATATAAATATACTAAAAAAAAACATAAGACATTTTAGGCTGAATATTAGTTCTCTATAGATTCGGCTAAAGCAGACCAGGCCTCAAGAGCAGAAGGCGCCACTTGAGTTAAACTGTGAGACAAGTAAGGAATTCAGAGAAGAAATAAAGGAGTGCAATCCAGACTCGAGGCAACAACTCTTGCAAAGGCTTCTAGGAGGCAGGGGAGATGGCAACACTCTAGAAAAGATGTCTGGAAACCAGTCCTCTGGGTTTTTTGTTGTTATTCCCCAACCACTTGAGTTCTCTGACGTCACCTTTAGCTTACACAAAGCCCACTTAGGTCCTTTCTCTCATTTTTTTTAAAACAGCTGTTAACATAATTGTGTGCTTTTAATTCATGGAAAATTTGGAAGTTCTGCCACCTCTAATCTGAAGGCTAAGGACACTTCCATTTTTCATTTCACTTTTTCATAGGATGAAACTCATGGATGAGAGAAGTTTGTAAACCAAAGTAGAAAAATAATACATATAGAGGCGGTAAGAGTGGACAGAGCTCTCCTCCAAGGTGATCCTGGGTCATTGCCCACACAGAAGGGAGGAAAACATTTTTAAAGGTATTCCATGTCTTGAAACCCTCGCCCTCTTAAAGAGGCATCTATTACTTGCCTTTAAACATTCGTTTTTCCCTCCTTTTTCTTGTTTGTTCAGTTTCTATAGAGCCATTAATTTATTACAGTATTTTTCTGGTGTCAATCTTTACCCAATTGCATTGCTAAAAAAAAAAAAAAAAGCTCTGTGAACCTCTTTCAATCCCAGTAAAAGTACAGTAGAGAACACCCTCCCCCATCCAGGGCATACTACCATTCACCTTTCATTTCAAATTCTTTGCAAGAAAAAAAAAAGGGTGGAGGCAGAGAATGCTAGCCAGTCTTGAGTACCAAGCCCATTGGTCTTCCAAACCAGTCCTTTGTCCTTGGACCGCAAGAATTCACCCTCAGGAAAACAAAAGAGCTTTGAGGACTCTGGTTGGAGTGGGAGACCCATGAAAGAAAAAAGCATCTTGAGGACTTTGCAAATAGGCTCCATTGAGAACTTCCCGGGCCTAAAAGGTATCTTTTCAAAAGCCATTATGATTCAGGATGGAAGGGAAGGGTAATCAGCTGCTTTCCTGGAGCAGCTCTGTTTGAATGAACTCAGATCAGCCTGGCTACCATGATAATAGGAGGGAATTTGTGAGGAGTTGGAGAATTTTCCATGAATTAAAAGCCCACAATTATGTTAACAGTTGTTTTAAAAAAAAATGAGAGAAAGGACCAAAGTGGGCTTTGTGTAAGCTAAAGGTGACGTCAGAAAACTCAAGTGGTTGGGGAATAACAACAAAAAACCCGGAGGTCTGGTTTCCAGACATCTTTTCTAGAGTGTTAGCTTCTGGAAAACCAGGGCTTCTTTTCGGGGCCCTAGCCCAAGGAGTTAAATTCTCTGGGTTATGGAATTCTGACATTTGGAGTCTTGACCCCAAATTTCCTGGATTCATGTGACCTAGAAGCCAAGTCTACCTGAAGCTCCCTTGAACACACATGTATCTGTCATTAATCATGGTTAAAAAGGTCTTAGCAGGGTGTCTGGGCCATGGAACCAAAGATGCTATTTAATGTGTGCTTGCTGACTTGACCAGAAGAGAGCAAGAATAGAGAATGAGGGAGGCACTCAAGAATTCTAATCATAGTATCTGACAGATCTATAGCAAATGAAACCATCTATGTAAAAACACTTTGCAACTCTTAAAAGGTTATATAAATATTGTTGAGGCATTTCACATTCTCGATTCTCTCTTTTGGGTTTTTTCTAAGGCAAAGATACTTGCCATTTCCTTCTCCAACTTATTTTACAGAGGAAGAAACTGAGGCAAACAGGTGAAGTGACTTGCCCAGGGTCCCACAGTTAGGAAGTATCTGAGGTAGAATTTGAACTGAAGTCCTTCTGACTCCGGGGCTTATGTGCAATCCCCTGCACTACCTGGCTGACTAAATGTTAATTATTTATTAATATTAAGTGCCAGGTAACAATATTCTCTGCCAAATAGAGGATGTTCAGAGTAGAGGCTTGCCCATTTTTATAAAATTCAAAATTTTACAAGCATTTGCTTTTTCTCCTTTCTCCCAAATAAAAAAAAAAGCAAAATCTTTTTGTTGTTGGTGTTTTTGCAAGGCAATGGGGTTAAATGACTTACTTAAGGTCACATAGCTACATAAGTATTATGTGTCTAAGCTTGGATTTGAACTCAGATCCTCCTGACTCCAGGGCCAGTGCTCTATCCATTGTGCCCCTGGATGGGGGAGGTTGTTTTCTACTGTACTTTTATTTTAGGAAATATTCATAGTGGAGACAAACAAATTCTCATACTGGGGCAGCTAGGTGGCATAGTGGATAAAGCACCAGCCCTGGAGTCAGGAGTACCTGGGTTCAAATCTGGTCTCAGACACTTAATAATGACCTAGCTGTGTGGCCTTGAGCAAGCCACTTAACCCCATTGCCTTGCAAAAACCAAATTCCCATACTGGACTTTTTAAAAAAACTTCTCATTCTGCATATTGAGCGACTTTCAAATTACACACATACACACACATATATGACTATGCATATACGTGTGTATATAATAGTCTCTGTTGTTTGTCCTTTATTCTCGAAGAAGACCATGACATCAGACAGGTGATGCTTTGACTTGTAGGGGAATTGGATTTAAGTGAGC
Source organism: Macrotis lagotis (assembly GCF_037893015.1). NCBI lineage: Eukaryota > Metazoa > Chordata > Mammalia > Peramelemorphia > Peramelidae > Macrotis > Macrotis lagotis. The sequence continues at coordinate 36,831,837 of NC_133659.1, read as the reverse complement.
AGGGGCTGTACTAAGTCCCCAGGCTCACTTTCTTCTCTGGAGCCAGCTGGTCCAGGGGCCAGATGTAGATCAGGAGGACTAGAGAGGACTCCAGAGGAGACCTTGACCCTCAACTTGGTCTTTCTTCATTAGAATATAAACTCCTTGAGGCCAATTTGTCTTTGTATTCAGAGCATCCAGTAGCATCTGGCATAAAGTAGGGGCTTGCTAATTGATTTTATTGACTACTCCTTCCCTATGGCCAGTAATTTTGCCTGGTTTCCTTCCAGTCTAGGCTTTCACTCCTACCATCTGTTGGAATTCTTTCCTGATTCACTTGCTCCCCACTTTCTTTTTTTTTAATATTTTTGCAAGGCAAATGAGGTTAAGTGGCTTGCCCAAGGCCACACAGCTAGGCGATTATTAAGTGTCTGAGGCTGGATTTGAACCCAGGTACTCCTGACTCCAGGACCCATGCTCTATCCACTGCGCCACCTAGCGGCCACCATGGCTCCCCACTTTCACCCTCACTCCCCAAAGCTAGTGTTTTCACTTTTTGAATATTCTTACCTCTCACAATCTAATGATAATAATAGTGATAGCTAGAGCTGTAAGGTTTGCCTAGGGTATGTCCTGTATGGACTTAGTTTTCTCTACCATTAGAATGTAAACTCCTAGAGGGCAGGGATTGTTTTGACTTTAGACTGGATTTACGGAATCAACCTCCAACTATTTACTTCTTTACCTGCCCTCAAGTCCACTTAGTATAGTCAAGTTTGAAAGCAATTGGGAGCTCATAAGTTTCGCATTCTAAAGACAGTCCTCAACTGCTTTGAGTCCAGGCTTGAAATCACAATTTTCTTTAAGACCTTTGAGTCAGCAAGACTCAAGTCCAGCTTAAGTGACATTTGCTAGTGGGAGGTTTGATAGACACATAGGAGTCCTTGAAGGGTTTTGAACTGGACAATGACATGACCCAAGTCCCATCCATGCAAAAACCCAACAGCACTCTTAGTAATAACAAAAAATAATCATCATAATAAAATAGATGCTAACGACAATAAACCACAGGGGGACATAAACTTAATGAAGTAGTATGGTGTCATAAGAAATGACAAGTATGAAGAATTCAGGGAACTGTGGGAAAACTTTCTACTTAGAGTGAAACAGCAGAATCAAGAGAACAATTCATACAGATGTCAGAATTCTGATCAATGCAGGGACCAATCTGGAAGGGTGGTGGATTATAGGTGATGATGCATTTATACAGTACCTACAAACCATCTTACAAATATTGTCTCCTTTGATCCACAGCAATGCTTAGAAAGGAAGTACTGTTTCTGTTCTCATTTTGAGGAAGCTTAGGCATACAGAGGCTAAATAACTTACTTAGGGTCACATAACTTCTAAGTATATGGGACTACATTTAAACTCAGGTATCCACCCTGCCACCTGCAGAAAATACAAAGGTTTTTTCCTACCCCCTTTAGTTCTTCTTCCTATGACACTTAAAAAACCCCAAAAAGCACACTTAAGGGGTCATGGCAGGTAGGAGTAAACTCTGAGGAATGGGATTCTAGTAAGTAAGAAACTGGTCCTTGGGAGGGAATTATTCTTCATCTCATGAAGGAAGGAGATCCCCCCCCCCATTTTTTCCTTCTGCATCAGTATTAGAACCTCCTAGATGAGTTATTCTCTGGCAAGAGCAGTGTACCCAGAAGGGATGTGCTAAGTCATAAGGCATGAGACAGGAGAAGCCCTCATGAGCTGAGAGAGAGAAAGAGACTCAGTCATGATTTACGTGAATTTTCTCCATGCTTAGGGGATCTGATGGAGCAAACTCCTAGCAGAGACCCTGGCCCAGGGATAGCAGTGAGAGAACACCACAGAGAGAGAAAAGACTTCACAAGAAGGAAGTATCAGTTGCTTGAGCCATGTGAGGTTGTCTTGTGTGCCTCTCACTACTGGGGAGTATACTTGGTTGATGCTCACTCTTGGGGGAGCTGGAAATCATTCCAAACACTCTGTAAAACCATTTGGAACAATGATGATATAACAACCTTATTATTTCTAAAGCATTCTCCCACACTACACTTTCTAGTTCATCTTTATGTATGGTCTTTCCCCATTATAATGTAAACTCTTGAAAGGAGGGACTGTTTCACTTCCTAATACTTCTATCTCTAGTCTTAGGACAGGGCCTAGGATATGAAAAACACTTAATTGTCAAATGAATGCTTTTAATCATTCAGAAACTCCGGAGAAGTCTGGACCTCCCCAGATCAGTGAAATCAGATATTCAATTCCATAACCACCCACTAACTTCCCCCTCCCCTCAATGATCTCCCTCCCAAGATTGTAGAGTCAAACAAACAAAAAACACCTTAGCCACCTCGGAAAAAGCTTTATCTCATTCTCTAACTCAATTCTAGCCAAGGGGTCTCAAAATGTGACCTAGGTACCTTTCAAAGGGAACAAGAGGTCAAAACTATCTTTTGTAATAATAATAATAAGATATTTTAAAAATAGGGATCTATATAATACACAAACAAAATGGGGCACAAGACCCAAAGTTGGTGGTAATTTGGCTTTATCTTCAGTTTTCTGAAGTCAAGTTTGATCACTGCTCTGAGGTCTTTCAGCATCATTGTCCTTTATATTATTGAAATCTAAAAGAATTTTAAATTGTTTACATTCTGATGGGTCAAATGTTTTAATTTAAGATAACTTTCCATAGAGTCAATTGTTGTTTAGCTATTTTCAGTCATGTCTGGGATTTTCTTGGCAAAGACACTGAAGTGGTTTGCCATTTCCTTTTCTAGCTCATTTTACAAATAAGTAACTAAAGCAACCAGGGTTAAGTGACTTGCCCAGGGTCACTTAGCTAGTAACTGTCTGAGACTAGATTTGAACTGAGGGAGATCAGTCTTCTTGATTCCATATCTGACTCTCTATCCCCATGCCTCCTAGTTGCTCAGGAGAAATACAGTAGGCTATGGCTAAAGAAGTTAATTCATCTGCCCCCCCCACTCTGATATTGAAATATATATATATATATATAACCTAATCTGAATTTTCCTCGAGTGAACTCCCTCTTATGTTACAGAGAGCAGCATATCTTCTCCTTCTCACACTGAGCCTCTTGTCCAAATCCTCCATAGGAGGTCCATCTTAGCTCAAGTCTCCTGATGTTCCCTGGACACTAGTGATACACATGGACTACCCATCGGTTATCCTTCCCTCTCACTTATTTGAGCTGCTCATTTTTCCCCCAATTCCCTATCTCTTTGATGACATCCTTTAAACTCCTTTCCCCACACAATTTTTTGCTTGTCATATACTGCATCTCCTTTATACTCATCCTGAGTTTCTCCACTCCTTTTGAGTGACCTTGTAATTGTAATTCTTTGAAAATGAGTGTTAATGAGGGGGTTGGCCTAGATAACCCCTACATACAGCATCAACAGAAGAATATTGGTGGTTAAAAAGATGGGAATTTGTTTCTAGGAGAAGCCTGGGGTCATTAAAATCTCCCTTCAATTCCCCAAAGACAATCCCAGCCCCTTTTCCTTGACCCTGCTCAGCCACAGTCCTCTCTAAATCAAAAGCAGACAATTCTAAAGGCCAGTTGAAGCAAATCAGCAAAAGAGATCGAAGAGGGGAATGAAATGAGAGCAGAATGTATTTTGGCCAGCATCTTTTTAAGAAGAGGGGAAATAAAAGGAGGCTGTCTGAGGCAGGTGATCCCCTAAATAAAACTCCAAATGCTCTTTGGAACAGCAGTAGAGATTGAAGAGCTGCATTATAAGGTATTCCTGCTGTGTTCAGAGAGCCAAGCCTTAGTGTCCGGACCATCATCACTGGGCCCAGGAACTGGCACAAAGGTGGGGGAGGGTGGACTGTGGCTCAGGTAGAGCTAATCAGTTCAAGAGGAAGGATTAAAAGGGAAAATATTCACTTGGTAAGTGAAAGACAGTTCTCTATTTTGAACTTGATGTTCCTTGGGGATCCTCATACTTGACTGGAGTTGGGAAATTAATCAGACATTCAACGTAATAACTAACAATAATTTTGATGTCTTATCTCATTTGATGCAACTGAGGGAAGATTTTGCAAATGAGGAAGCTGAGGCAGAGAGAAGTTAAATGATACCCCCAAGTTTTAAAAAAGCTAGTAAATGTCCAAAGCCACATTTGAACTCATAACTTCGTCTACATGTGAGGAACTGTTAAGTATAAGGAAGGCAAATACCTTATTTCCCCATGTTTAAGACACACCCTTTTCTGAAAAATTTGGGGTCTAAAAACTGGGAGTGTTTTATATAGTGATTGTAGATTGTTTTACTTGCATTTCCTGTTTTTTCTCACTTTATGACTTTTTGCTCATTGTTTCATATTTGTTACTGGTACATTAGGTGACATTTTGCCACATTCTGCCCAGAAATGGCTCAGAAAAGATTTCTGTATAGTGCTGAACTCAAGTTGAAAGTGATCCAGTTTGCAAAAGTGAATGGAAACCGTGCTGATGATCATCAGTTTGGTCTTCCTCCAACTGGCTATGGAAAGAAGAAACCCATCTGAAAACACCCCAGCAGAAGAAGGCCATGAGCGGCAAGGCAGCCAAATGGCCTGAGTTAGAGAGGGAATGGAAGAGATGGACTGAAGACCAAAGAGTAAGTGAAATTTTTATGTCCACAATGATGATTCAGCAGAGGTCAGAAGAAATGCTGATGAAAAAGAAGTGACTGATTTCCAAGATGGCCACGATTGGTGCTTCAGGTTCGTGAAATGGAATGGACTAAGCCTGTGTCCACGTACCAGATTTGCCCAGGGAGTGCTGGTGGTCAACCACAGCCCAAAGAACAGGCAGGACAGCAGTCAGAGCCTCAGCTAAGACAGTGATTCCTCATCAAACATAGATGAGAATAAGCTCATGGATGGGAGTTTTCACAGTGATGAGGAGTTGTATGAATTTTATGATGATTAAAACTTGAGTTCAATAACTTTATGTAACACATCTTTTTTCAAATTTTGGGTCCCAAAATTAAGGTGCATCTTATACATGGGAGCATCTTATACATGGATAAATACAGTATTTGGTCCCTTGGGTCTTAAGAATCTCACATTTTTAGGGGAGGAGAAAACATGGAAGAAAAAAACATGCTCTATAAATGGAAGAAAATGTCAATTAATGTGAATTTTTTTTTATTTCTGAAACTGTCCAGACAACATCAGTGTACATAGAGTGTGGGGCAGGTATACCAGCACTCCCTGGGGAGGGCATTCCCATTGGACCTTTGCCAGAGAGGACTATAATGGGGAAAGGAATGGGTCATGCTTGCCCCAGGATGACCTGGTATAGCTGGCCCACTCTCTCTCTCTACACTCCTCTGCCAACAAAACACCTGGTTTTCAACTCCTTCAAGACTCTTGTTTTGTCCAAGCTGAGTCATCTGCCTATATAGCTCTTGGTCTTTTGGTACCTGTGATTGGGGAATTCATGCTTCCTCTTTGAGAATTCAAGAATATATTTATATAAAGTAAACCAATAGGTTTAAGAAGCATGTGCTAGACTCATAGAATATCAGAGTTGGAAGGAAGCTCAGAGATCATTCTCAGACCTCAACATGAATCTCTTCTACAACATGTTCAACAAGTGGCCCTGGCTATAAGGGGGTACCTAGATGTACGCAGAGTCTGCCTTTGGGATCAGAAGGTGCCCACTCTGTGTTATTTACTGCCTTTGTAACTGTGAGCACATCGGTAGTCATTTCTGGATCTCAGTTTCCTCATTTGTAAAATAAGGGGTAGAACTAGAGAGCTTCTGAGGTCCTGATGATCTAGAAACCCATGCTCCAGAACCCACCCACTCCATTTTGAGAATGTTCTAATTTCAAATGTTTTTACTTGTTTTTGTTTATTTTTTTTTTCTATCAAGTTGAAATGCATCTCCTTAAATCTTCTTCTCTCTGCTCCTAGGGGAATGAGAAGGGACTACATTTATAGAGCAGCTACTGTATATCTGCCCAGTGCCTATATTGTGTTAAGTGATTTTTATTTATATTTTCTCATTTGATTCTCACAACAATCCTTCAAGGTTAGTGCTATCACTGAGCCCAGTTGGGTGGGGGCACTAGATGCAGGAAGTCAGGAGTCAGGAAGACCTGAGTTCAAAATCTGCCCTTGGCACATACCAGTTGTGTGACCCTCTGCATGTCACTTGTTTGCCTCAATTTCCTTGTGTAAAATAAGCTGGAGAAAGAAATGGCAAATCACTCCAATATCTTTGCCAAGAAAACCCCAAATGAGGTCATAAAAAATGAGACACGACAAGGTAATATTATTACCCTTTTATAGTTGAAGAAACTGAGGCAAAATGAGGTTAAATGACTTGCCAAAAGTCACACAACTAGTCAGGATTGTAGTTAAATTTTACCTCAAGTCTTCCTGACTCCAGGCCAGGACTCTATCCAAGAGCTGCCTCCAAATGGGGATAAACAGCACAAGTTAGATTCATCTTCCAAAGCCAGGCCTTCAAATATTTTAGCTTGGCTATCATGTTGTTAAGGGTGGCCCTGAAACCAGTATCCGGTGAGTTGAAGATTTAGGTTGGGATTAAATGAAGAATTTGTAGGTCATTAAACAATGAACAAAATTCAAGTCAAGTCACTAAAAATGTATTAAGCTCTGGTTATTTAGCATTCCCAATGCTAAAAACTAGAGACAAAACTATCCCTGCCCTCAAGAAGCTTACATCCGAAGGAAGGAAGGAAATACATAAAAGGGATTTCATAACTTTTGAGGGAGAGAAGATACTCCAAGTAAGCCATGGTGGTTAAGACTAATGAAAGATGTTGTTCCCTTCTTCAAAATAGAGTATTTGGGAAGAATCTTCAATGGAAGAAGAGGGTCGGGGGCAGAGGGAGAAGGAATCTGAGATAGTCTGGTAAAATCCAGAGGTTTACTTAGCCATAACCTAGATAGGTCATCAGGAAGAATAAAGAAGTACTTGGCTCAGGTAGACATCCCCCTTGGTTCCTCAAGAAAACTCATTTGGCCAGCAGATACCATGTTGGTGGACATTTTTATGTCCTCACAAGCTCAGAAAACCACAGCAGTATGGCCAGAGGCTACCTAGCAGTTGCATCAAGAATGGCACAAGATGGGGCGGCTAGGTGGTGTAGTAGATAAAGCACTGGCCTTGGAGTCAGGAGTACCTGGGTTCAAATCTGGTCTCAGACACTTAATAATTACCTAGCTGTGTGGCCTTGGGCAAGCCACTTAACCCCATTTGCCTTGCAAAAACCTAAAAAAAAAAAAAGAATGGCACAAGAGTCAATCAGTTTCTAGGGACAGCTTTTAGGGAAAACTAATAATCTATATGTGGAATAAGGGGAAAGAATAATTCTGATAGAGATTGCTCTTATCAAACATGTTTTACCTACATCTTTTTTTCTTCAAACTAAATATCTCCAGTTTTAACTTTTTTTCCCTACCATCTGAAGGTGTGAATCTACTAGGTTTATGATTAAGAGACCCTTCTATTTTCTTCAACAAGATGTTCATCTTTTCATATTTATAACCAACTCTTGCTTACCTATTCTAATCAAGATGAAACAAAGATAATCCTAAAATTTCACTTTAGGCTCAACATTTTAATTTTTATCTGTGGAATTTGTAATTATGACCTTTAATAAATAACTATATTAATGATATTTATGTAGCATAGACAGCAAAGCCCAGGTTCAGCACGAGTTTTGTACAATCAAGGTTATGCAAATGTGGCTTACTCTCCCATCCAGCACATTTTCTACCAACTGATCAAGAACCATAAACCAAATAGCGAAGTTTTTAATTAACACAGAATAGAAAACTAAACAACAAGGGAAGGGTATAGTTTCCTCTAAGCTTACCAAGCTGGTTAGTTCCCCAGACACCTCACGCTTGCAGGATTGATTTCTGAGGTACCTCTCATGACTTTATCTTCCAACAAACAGCTGTACTCCATTCCACTTCCTTGTTGTTCTGAAATTGATGATTCTTGTTTCTTTTTTTAATATTTTATTTGTTTTCCAATTATATACAGTAGTAATTTCTATCTATCATTTTTTGCAAGGTTTTGAATTTTTCAATTTTCTTCCCACCCTCCCTTACCTTCCCCAACCCCAACAGAAAGCAGTCTGAAAATCTTTACATTGTTTCCATGCTATACATTTATTGAAACTGAATGTGTTGAGAGAGAAATCATATCCTTGAGGAGAAAATAAAATTTTAGAGATAGCAAAATTATGTAGTACATAAGACACTTAAAAAATTGATGATTCTTATTTCAACGGTTAACTGCTTCCTTCTTCTGTTGCTTGACCACTTTTAGGTTTTTTTTTTTGGCAAGGCAAAAGGGGTTAAGTGGCTTGCCCAAGGTCACACAGCTAGGTAATTATTAAGTGTCTGAGAATGGATTTGAACCCAGGTACTCCTGACTCCAAGGCCGGTGCTTTATCCACTACGCCACCTAGCCGCCCGCTTGACCACTTTTTAAATTTAATTTTTTAAATTTAATTTTATTTTCTCCCTTTCAAATTCTATCTCCCATTGGAAAGACAAAAAACAATGATAAAAAAATTATGAACCAAAAAAATTCGTATATTGCAGATGTCCAAAAAAAGTCTTTTTCTGATCCTTCAGGAGATAGTTGACATTCTCATTATTGGTCCTCTGAAATCATGGTTGGTCATTGCATTGATCAGTGTTTTTGAGTTTTTCAAAGTTGTTTTTATTTACAGTATTATTATTCTGTAAATTGTTCTCCTGGTTCTGCTCCCTAACTACTGAATTAATTCATGAAAGTCTTCCTAGGTTTCCCTTTTATAATTTCTCATAGCACAAAATTATATTACACTCATACACAGCATACATACATACATACACACATACATACTTACATAGTCTATTTTGTTTAAGTATCCCCCCCCCACCCCGCCCAAGCTTGAGTATTTTTCCTCTCTTGGACTACTGTCCTCTATTGGAACTGTCTTTAGCACCGGTGTCTTCTGCAAAGGAGTTACTATTTCACTTTCATAAGGCTGTCTCAAGTCTAGGGTTAATTAATACATTTTCCACTCTTTTATCAGTCAAACCCACAGCTTCATTTAAGCAGCATAGAAAAAAGGACTCTCAGGTCAAGATTTATGTTTTAAACAACCACACTACTGAAGCCCAATAGAATCTCTTTTATGATTTAGGGCAAGTACATTTCTTTCTGCTCCCATCAGCTTCTGGCAGGTATCACTAAGGCCATTCAAATTTCCCTGGAGTTTGACAAGCCTAAAGGAAGCATTCAACAAAACTAGATGAGGTGGGTCAAGGAAGATAATGATATGTCCTGAATTTTTATATCTATAACTGGGCCCTGTTTCCCTTATGATCACATTTATACAATGTTTTACAATTAAAATAATCTTAGAATGTTAGATGTGGAAGATATATCAGACATGGTCTATATAGAAGTATCAAACCTGTGTCCCTAGGATTGTTATGTGATCCACAATCTTACTGAAAGTGACTTAAAATTAACTAGGAAATATTAACAAAAAAATGCAATAAAACACAGACAAAATCAAATTTAATAATTTGAACTAAATTAAACTAATTTAAAACTAAATCTCTGTGACCCACAAAGATCTATATCTATGGATTAATGGTCCCCATTTTATTTGAATTTGACAGCAGGGATCTAGTGCACTTTTCCCCATTTTAGAAAAGAGGTAAACCATCCCTTAAGGGAGAAAGTGACTTTTTTGAAAGCCTTATTGATGCTAAGTATAGTGGAGAGAATGCCAGATAGGAAATTGGCAGACCTGGATTAGAAGCCAGATTCTCCTGTGTGATCTCAAGCAAGTTACTTACCCTTTGCCTGCCTCAGTTTCCTCATTTGTGAAATAAGATGGTTGAATTAGATGATCTCTAAAGTCCATCTAGCACCAATTGTTTTGATTCCAAGTGGTCAAGGAAGAATTTGAGAAGGAAATGACAAGCTACTCATGTCTACCAAAAAAAAAACCAAACCAAACCAAGCCCAAATGGGGTCAAGAAAAGTCAGAAACAACTGAAAACAACTGAACAACCAAAAGAATTTGAACTCAGGACTTCTATCATTTTTTTGGTTTTTCATGTTCAACACCGCTATAAACATTTCCCTTGATTCTCACTATCTATACCAATTTAAGCAGGCATAATTTTTTCTATTTTGCAAATTAAGGAACTGAGATTTAGAAAGGGTTAAGTAATTTGCCTAAGTCCCATTGTTTCTGCCCCAGCCTTAGAAGGGACTTCAAGTACAATCAAAACCAGAGTTCATGATTCAGGAATAGGAAGACCTAAATTCAAATCCTATCTCAGACACTTGAGAACTGTGAAATACTGGGCAAATTTTTGAACCTCTGTTTCCTTTTCTGTAAAATTAGAGGATTGGACTTGAAGATTTATAAGTTTCCTTCCAATTCCTAAGAATATATGAAATGAATACAAGATTTTCTGATTTTAAATCTAATTCTCTTTCTCCTATACCATGCAACCCTCTTCTCACCTTCCCTTTTCTTGTTTCCCTACAATGAAAGGACTAAAGGTCAAGCTGATGGTGGAGAAGAGGAGCTAGGGAAGGAGAAAGCCATATTCCAAATTCAAGGTCAGGGAAATGTCTAAACAATGCTTGAAAGCAGCTGCCATTGGCCCAATCCTCTAAGAGGGGCTTCATTTTTTTGGTCTCCTATGTAGCCACCTAATGGGCGGTTGATTGCTACCATTGATCTTTGAACTGACTCCCTTCTGTTCTACTCGTCCATAAATATATCGGGTGCTGCAATAAAAGGAGGCAGGGATGACAGAGAGTGAGAGTCTCAGGTGCATGTAAGGTCCAATCTAGGTCTGCTGGGATAATTTGCAAAAGAATTAACAAGTCCCTGAATAATTAAAGACGCACTGTTGGGCATATCCAATGGCTATCATTGTTAGAGATGAGTATTTGCTTTATCAGACATATTGTTTAGTAAGTTCCAGTCCCTAGGATTGGGGCGTATTTGAGTTTTCTTGATAACTTCTTTGGTTTCTTAAGATTTTGGCATCTGCAGGCTAGCTAAAAAAATCATGGCAAGCATTTCATATGTCAACATATTTTTGTTACTTGGAAAATTCGCAAGAGATATAACATAATGCATTAGAAAAACAGGTGGGGGATTAAACATCATGTAAAATGAAACTCCCAGGGGAGAGTGAACCCCAGGAAGGGGTTTGAAAGGAGAACCCCAGGAAGGCCTTTGTTTTTGGTCCAAGTGTTCAAGGGCACATGGCTAGTCTCCTCAACAAATGACTTCCTCTTCACAGAGCTCCATGTGAAAGGTGGGTAGGGAGAGAATATATCCTCTTGATTATGTATAGAGGAAGTGGTCTAACCCATCAGGTAGGGGGCTGAAACTCTGGCTTCAGAAAGTTTAGGCAATTTTCCTAGCAGTCATGAGCTTATTCCTTCTCCATCCTTCCCCACCCTTTCCTTTTGCCATAGCCCAGGTTGCTCCACATTCAGTCCAAAGTTTTCAGATATGAAAGAATTTTACAAATTTATCATTTATTTATCAAATTTGTTATTATTTTGGTTTTTCAATTTTTACACTCATCAGAAGTTTACTCCAACAAAATCTTAAAATATAGTTCAATGTCTCATTGACCATTTAGAATTTTCCCTTCTACTCTGTATATAACATAGTTGATTAAGACCCCACCCCATTTTCTCAGGAGCAGACTTGTTTTCATTTGCTCCCCTTCCCCACAGGATTTTATGACATTTTGATGGTTTTTTTGTGTTTTTATTCTCTTCTATTGACTTTAGTTCCCACCAACTGTTTTTTCACCCATTTTAGGGGCCCCATGACTAGTCTCCTTCCCAGTTCCATTTGATCTTACAATTAGTTAGTTTTTAATATAGGAATATTTGCTTACAAGATATAAAAAGAACACATGTATAAAATTTTCCTTCAAAATCTTGGCGATATTAACTGCCCTCAGTCCCTAGAGGGAGATTAGACTGGAAATTTAGCACAGTTGCTTAAAACCATTGGTCCCACCAAATTCATATTCAATGGCATCAACACTGTTGGTTGTTACTGGGCTGGAGTCCCAGATCAGTGTTCATTCCTCTAGGTGTTGATGCTGAGATTTCTGGACTCTTGGATTCCCCAGGGTTTGAGCTGTACGCTGATTGGAGACTCCACTCCCTGAACCTAGAAAAGAAAAAAAACGTGAATGTAAAGAAAAAGAACCCAGGCCCATTTCTCAAGGTCATCTAACCTGGGGTGAGAAGGTCACACAGAGGAAATCCACACAGAGGCTTCTCAGAGGAAGTTATTAATGAAGATTCCACTTTATTCCTTCTTACAAAATATAGAAAAAGCCCAAGGCCAATGTTGTATAAAGGAATCAACAATTTCAGTTGTACAGCTAGTGGAAAAAGACACTTCCTAGCCATGTGTGAGGCCAACCAGAAACAATTGCAGGATGTTCACGCCACTCTAGTCCTCACCATTGTTCCCAAAGCAATTCCCTGATGTCCTCTGCATGGATGATGCCATCTTTTTTTTTTTTTTTTTTTAGTTTTTGCAAGGCAATGGGGTTAAGTGGCTTGCCCAAGGCCACACAGCTAGGTCATTATTAAGTGTCTGAGGCCAGGCACCCCTGACTCCAGGACCGGTGCTCTATCCATTGCACCACCTAGCCGCCCCCGGATGATGCCATCTTGTCAAACTCTTGGGGTTTGTATTACAACATGACTTTCATTGCATTTGACCTAAAAGGAAAATATATTCAAATTAGAGTCTAGAATCCATTTATTGTGTAGATATGAAAAATAACAAAGCATAGTATTGATACTCCCAAGTGGCCTCTCTGTTGCTTCTAGTGAGCCTTGAATTCCCAAAACTGTTCACAACTGTTTTCTCCCCAAGAGAGTTAAAGCTCCCATGAGCCATTAGCAAAAGAGAGATACAGTCAAGCCTCCATTTTCACAGGGGTAATATTCTTAGAAAATGGTGAAAAAGTCAAAAAATGAGAATACTGACATTGAACCAATGAGAAATAGAGGATTAGGTACCCATAACTACCAAAAACTGTAATCTTTCACTAAAGATTGCTGAAAATATATTTTTTCTGCATACAGATCCTTATAACAAAATATTAAATCTGATAATAAATATTTTTCCTAATGCAGTAGCCACAAAATAACCCATAAAATGTGGAATACAAAATAAAATTGGTAATGTACAAAATATTTTTCCTTGCTAGTACTTTCCATTTATTTGTAGATATAATATATCATGGATTAGTTAATATTAAACTCATGATCAACAGTGGTTATAGACATTCCAGAACAAAGTTTACCAAATACCTTTATTTTCTCACTAAGCTATATCATTGACATTGCTCACTTTTAGAGCCTAAATAGCTTGCCTTTGGCTTTCGGGGTATAATTACAACATAAAACTTGAGGTTTAAATGTAAACAATGAAACTATGAAGTGAATTCACTGGGAGATCTTTTCTTTAGGCTGGTAGGGTGAACAGGGCCATAGTAGGATACCAGCTGTGTTTCTCAAGTCTCTCATTTTTTTTAACTACTACATATAATTGTGAATGTGAAAATGAGCTTACTAATAAAGTCATGGGAATACTTGAAGACACAAAAGTAAAATGTGTGAATGTTGAAGATTAACTGTATTGCTCATGCCTTCCTCTAATTATCATAGTTCTGGATAGGGGAGAAGGACAGTCTCATGGAGTGGTCTGAGTAGTGACTGCCTCCTGGTGCCTGTAGCTATAGACCCCTGGCTGATCACTAAGGAAGTCTCATGAATCCCAAAGATCAATGAGATGCTCTTGGAGAGCTCTTCCTGATATATGGGATTTTGCAAATTAATATTACAAGCTCATCATTGCTCTGACTCAGAAGGGGCATCCCATGTTTCCTGGTCTAACCAGTTTTCCTTAGTAACTCTTCTGCTGCCAATGTACCAGATACACAGGAGAACAACAAGGGATTTCTACTCCCGTGTCTCAGGTAGAATGTTTCCCATCCATCTCCTCGTTGACAGCTACCATAGAGTCTCTTCCCTTGGATCCCATTGGAGGGTGGAGTAAAGAGCTCTCCATTTCAGAAGGGAATCCAGAACATTTCCTACTCACAAAATGCTGCAATTCTCCATCATGTTTCCCTGCCCCATAGCTGGGTACCTTCTCTCCCCCATTTTATCTTTCTTTGTGTATTGTCTCCCCCAATTAGAATGTAAGCTTCTTGTGGGCAGGGACCTTTTCTTTCACATATTTGCATTCCTAGAGCTTAATATCATGCCTAGTCCATGGTAGGTGTTGTATGAACATTTATTGACTGACCGAATGGGTGGCTTCCACATGGCTGGCTGCCGTGTCTTTCTCTTTGACTTGGTGGATTTTGGTGGTCTAGTTTGCTCCTACTCTAGTGGTATGCTGAAGCCAACTCCTAGCCACTTGTTAAATTTTCAGTATGAGTATTTAAATGACTAAAATGGGCAAATTATACAATCAGAGTGTGTTTTTTGTTTTATTGATTTCTAAATTTAAGAAAGGGGCAGAGAAAATGTTAATAACGGGGGCAGCTAGGTGGCGCAGTGGATTGAACACTGGCCTTGGAGTCAGGAGTACCTGAGTTCAAATCCAGCCTCAGACACTTAATAATTACCTAGCTGTGTGGCCTTGGGCAAGCCACTTAACCCCACTGCCTTGCAAAAACTAAAAAAAAAAAAATGTTAATAATGCAGATTAATGGGCAGCCAAATGATGCAGTGGCCCTGGAGTCAGGAGGACCTCAGTTCAAATCTTGCCTCAGACCTTAGTAATTACCTAGCTGTGTGACCTTGGGCAAGTCACTTAACCCCACTGCCTTGCCAAAAAAAAAAAAGAAAATGAAGGACAAACAAAGTTGTTTCCCAATAATGCAGATTAAACTTAAGTATGCCAAGTATATTTCTGTTCCTCTCATAAAGCTGATTGTTAAACATTTCCCAATATTCCCCTGCCCCCCTTTCCCTGGGAGGAAGGGAAAGGAGATGAAGAAGAAACTAAGAAATTTCACATAAGAGTCAAGAAAAAGCTTTTTAAATGGGGTAGAATGGGGGAAGGCAAGGGGGGAATGAGAGAGCCTTCATTCTCATCAAAAATGGGTCAGAGAGGAAATAACATACACACTTAATAGGGCATAGAAATCTATCTTACTCTAGAGAAAAATGATAAGAAAGGGATGGAATAAAGGGGAGTGGGGGGAGGGAAGGGGGAATAGGTGATAAAAGAGAGGGAAGATTGTGGGAGAGGGTACTCAGATACAACACACTTTTGGATAGGACCAGGATGAAAGGTGAGAGAGAGAATAGAATAAATGAGCATGGGCAGGACTAGAGTGGAGGGAAATACAGCTAGTAATAGCAATTGTGAGAAAAATATTGAAGCAAATTCTATGGTGGACTTATGATAAAGAAAGCAACTCACCCCAGAGACAGAGCCATTGGAATCTGAACACAGACTGAAGTACATTTTTATTTCTCTCTCTCATTATTCTTGAGGTTTCTCATCTTCTTCTGGGGTGGGAGGTTTATGTTTATTCTTATAACAAAATTATTGTAATAATATAAAATAAATCTAGGAAAAAAAGTTTCATGTTCAGTTAATCAACGAATAAGATTTCCATCATTTTGGATTCTGAGCACTTGCTCTCAATCCTTTGTTTCTTCTCATCAGAGAGCCCCAGTCTAGGGGAGGAAATAGAATTGTAAAATAAAACATTTTGCTCAATTGTTATCAGAACCAGTAATCAATCCATTTATTTCAAATGAGGCTGTTGTTCACTTTCATCTGACTCCTTGTGAGCCTGAATGGGGTTTTCTTGAAGTAGTTTGTCATTTCCTTCTCCAGTAGATTAGGCAACCAAAGTTTAAATGACTTGCTCAGGGTCATACAGCTAAGAAGGATCTGAGCTCACATTCAAGTCTTCTTGACTGGAGGTCCAATGAACCACATAGGTGCCTTAACATTAGTATAGAACCTCATGAACTTGAAAGTGGAATATAAATGTCCGTTGTTGTCATCATTATTATTGTGGTTGTGTTTATGATCACTGATTGTCTCCTAATATTAGACTGTTAGGAGAGTCAAATGGGCAAATGGCAGTGGAAGTATGATAGAAGTAAATAAAAGTTGCTACAGTTAATAATAACTCACATTTGGATGCCTAAGATTCACAAAGGACTTTCCTCCAACAATCCTATGAGGAGGGCAATATCCTTACCGTTTCTTACAGGTGAGGAAACTGAGTCACAGAGAGGTTAGGTCACTGTGGCACAGTCATAGAATTAAAAAGTGTCACACCCAAGACTTGGACCTGACTTTCAGGTCTGGTTCTCTACTTTTGGCCAAGCTAACTATAATTAGCCCACATATGTTCAAAATCATCCTCATATAATCACAGTTGCTCAGCCTGTTAGACCATTGCAAAGTGAAGGCCAGTAGAACATGTGATCAGTTTTCTGTCAAGTAATTTCCCCTCGTGGTTATATATATTTTTTCGACTGTGTAATTTTTTTTTTTAAGATTTTATTTATTTTGAGTTTTACAATTTTCCCCCTAATCTTACTTCCCTCCCCCCACCCCATCCCCCCACAGAAGGCAATTTGTCAGTCTTTACATTGTTTCCATGACATACATAGATCTAAATTGAATGTGATGAGAGAGAAATCATATCCTTAAGGAAGAAACATAAAGTATAAGAGATAGCAAGATCAGACAATAAGAGAGCAGTTTGTTTTCTAAATTAAAGGTAATAGTCCTTGGTCTTTGTTCAAACTCCACAGTGCTTTCTCTGGATACAGATGGTATTCTACATTGCAGAGAGCCCCAAACTGTCCCTGATTGTTGCACTGATGGAATGAGCTAGTCCATCAAGGTTAATCATTGCCCCCATGTTGCTGTTAGGGTGATTACATATTTTTTAATCCCCTTGTCATTTAAAAAAATCTTTTAAACTTTTTCTTGATCTGTGATTTCATCAGTAAAAAAACTTCTAGTATAAAAATTCTCTTCGTAGTCACAGAGTGGCACTTAATTTATAATTTACAGACATAGATTATGGGATCTTCCCCCTTTTTATTGATAGGGACCGTTTAGGCAGTCTGGTGAAGATAAGGTTCTATGTTCAGAATGATGCTTGTCACCCACACTGATTATCAAAGACAATACTAAATTTCATCAAGAGTCTAGTGAAAAGCAAAAATATACTTTTATATTTATATCTATATATAACTTTGCTTCCAGGTTCACAGAATATTCCCCCAACTCTATCTATAGATTCTTGAGGGTCTCTCAACCCCAGGCCAAGACCCCTATTTTATGTTTTTATTTTAATTTTATTTAGGTTGTTTTTTTTTTTTGCAAGGCAATGGGGTTAAGTGGCTTGCCCAAGACAATTATTAAGTGTCTGAGGCCGGATTTGAACTCAGGTACTCTTGACTCCAGGGCTGGTGCTTTATCCACTGTGCCACCTAGCCACCCCTTAAGAACCCCTGTTTTGGAGAGCCAATGGGGCATTTTGTGACTTGTATGCTCTCCCACCGTGTCAGAGACTGTAGCTGACCTCATGCCTTTCTGATTCCCAGTCTGGCTGTCTATTCCCTAGGCCGGGCTGCCTTTCATCAAAGCACACACCCCCTAAAAATATATAAAGACTATGACAGTGAAAGAATTGCTATATTAAGCCATTCCTTTGGAACAATCCCAGCTATCTGGGGGAGGGGAGGGCACTATCACATTGGACATATGTTCTATGTATAAACATGATAGCATTTTGTTTTAAAATTGCCCATGAAAATACCCACATTAAGAAAACTGGGGTTCAGTCTTGTCTCAGACATTTACTAACTTTATTAACTCCCAACAAATCATTAAACATTAATGAACCACATACCCTGGACCAGGCACTGCGGTAAGCTTGTGGGGCACAAGGAAAGACCCAACTAGAAGCTCCCATAGGGAGGTCAACAGCTATGTATGTACAAGGTACATACGGATCAAGGGGGGCTGGGAAGAACCTCTTATGGAAGGTCGGCTTCTAGTTGGTTTCTGAAGGAAACCGGAAGATTAAGGGGAGGAGAGAGAGAGAGTCTTGCAGGTCTGGAGACAGAACTGTGCTAAATTTTGCTTTGGGAAATTTGGGTTTGACATTGTGAGATCATGGGCTTGTCCTTTATATGCCTCAGTTTCCCATTTGTAAAATGGGGGTAATTGTTTTACTTATCTCACAGGGTTGCTATCTAAAATAATCTTAACCTTCAACACATTTGTGAGTTGTATCTATCAATCTATCAACCAACAAGCCAGGCACAGTGAATAGGCCCTGAGGATGCAGATACAACAAATGAAGCGAGTTCTGCTTGCAATACTTCTAGTCCACACTTCTGTAGCGCTACTAATAAGAACGGACATTCTCAGAAGCAGGATTTGAACCAGGGCTTCCTGGATAGGTCTAGCAGTTCATTTATAGTACACCTCCATTGATTACTTTCAGATAATACCATATGAGAAGTAGCTTGGCCAAGTATCCTCAGATTTCCTAACATTGAGGTTTCTTCTCGGATTTCCCTGACAAATGGGTGGGTGGGCAAAGCTTCCTTTCATTGCATCTGGAAAACTGAGCAGATTATTTCCTGCTTTACCCAGAGAATGAAGATTATATCCACAGTACTGGTGCCATGAAATGGGAAGGTGGCAGTCAAACTTCTCTCTCTCTCTCCCTCTATTTCTTTGTCTTTGTCTCTATCTCTCTCTCTCTGTCCCTCTGTCTCTCCTTTTTCTGTCTGTCTCTTTGTCTCTGTCTCTGCCTCTTTCTGTCTTTGTCTCTATCTCTCCCTGTGTCTCTCTGTCTGTCTCTGTCTGTCCCTATCTCTCTGTCTTGGTCTCTGTCTCTGTCTCTCTGTCCCTCTTGTCTATCTCTCTGTCTCTCCTTTTTGTGTCTTTCTGTCTCTCTGTCTCTGACTCTGTCTCTGTCTCTCTGTCTGTCTGTCTGTCTGTCTGTCTGTCTCTCTCTCTCTCTTTTCCCTCTCCCTCCCTCCCTTGATTTCTGTCTCTCTGTCTTATCTCTGTTTCAAGAAATGGGCCTTGGAGAGTTTGTTTCTGTTTTTATTGCTTCTTCTCAATTTTTAGGTATAGAATGAAACCTTTACTGGAGTTAGCAGCCAAAATTGGTGGTGGGATGCTGCAGCCAGGTTGGCAGGAAACCTTGAGAAGCCAGGGTGCCTGGGACTAAAGCCCAAGGTAGGATTTGGATTTGGAACTGAGAACTATGTCCAAAGGAACTGAGCTAAGGTGTTTGCATATTTATTGTAGGTAATAATAACAATCCTCTAGGACCTCCTATTTGACAGGCATAATGCTATTTTACAAATATTTAATCATTTGATCCTCATAACAACCTTGCAAGATAGTCCCATAGTCAAGGAAACTGAGGCAAGAAAAGATTAAATGGATCACTGTTACTAAATGTCCAAGGTCAAATTTGAACTCAGTTTTTCTTGACTATACTGGAACACCTAGTTGCACTTATAGGTAGGAAAATTCTGAAGTAAATCTTTTGTAAAAACTAATCCAGGGGGGCGGCTAGGTGGTGCAGTGGATAGAGCACCAGCCCTGGAGTCAGGAGGACCTGAGTTCAAATCCGGCCTTAGACACTTAATAATTAACTAGCTGTGTGGCCTTGAGCAAGCCACTTAATCCCATTGCCTTGCCAAAACTAAAAAAAAAAAAAAATAAGCTAATGCAGGGTAGTTAGGTGGAGCAGTGGTTAGAGCACTGACCCTGGAGTCAGGAGGACTTGGGTTCAAGTTTGGCCTCAGACACTTAATAATTACTTAGCTGTGTGACCTTGGTCAAGTCCTTTAGCACACTGCCTTGCAAAAACAACAAAAAAAACCTAAATCCAATAGTTAGTACTTAAATGAAATTGGGGTACCAAAGACTCTCCTCTACACTGGAGGGGCTGAAGTCATTTGTAGAGAGTATAGATGCCCCTAAACCTCTTAAGGATACTGGAGAAACCTTGGGGAGAGGTGAGGAATGTGAAATATAACATACCTAGGCTTGGGGCCAAGGTAGTCAATGTTACATATATATGTATATAATGCTATAATAAAAACTTTAAAAATATAAAATATAATTTCCTCTTTAAGAAAACAAGTTACAAATCAATTTAGAGGAATCTTATTGATTACTTGATAAATCAGAGAGAATAAAGTGGCCTACCTAAAGAAAAGAATCGAGTTTTACCAGATCTGCATTCCTCCCTGAGCTGGTTCATTGGTAAGCACAACTTCAACAAACTGCAGATGGACAATGAACAGGGACCAGAAATAAATATGAGAAAGAGAGTAGGTTGGATTTCATTTGGGAAGCTGTGCAGCAGTTTCAATGAACTCAAGCTTTTCCCTGAAACAAAAACCCCATCTTTAAAGCAACGAAATTTTATCTGGTAATACCAGCTGGCATATGATGGCTGACATATGGCATCACGGAAGAGTCAGATTTGTAGGTCACTCAAAGGCCAATGGAGAGATGTATGGTGGATATAAATATTACTGATAGCACATAAAAGTTATCATCAAAGAGATGGATGGCCAGAAAGGGAGGTGGGCTGGTTTTGGAGGAAGAAGGAAAGCTAACAGATGGGCAAACCACGTGCTATTCTGGTAACCAGGTAATGGGAAGAGCCTCAGGGAAAGGCTCCCAGTTTGCATGGCTGCTGAGAAGGCTTTATGGGAGGACATGGACAAGAGTCATATGGAAGGAGAAGGCCTGGAGATATTGCTATTTATACTTTTGTGGAATATCCACAAGGATGTGAAGCCAGAATCATTGAAGATTAAAGTTCTTAAAATGATTAGTCCAGATCCTTTATTCAATAACTGATCTATCTGTATGATTATTTCTCTATTTATTTATTTGTCTGTCTGTGTCTATCTATCTGTCTTGTCTTTCTACCTGTCTTACCTGTCTGCCTTGTCTATCTATCTGATTGTCTATCAACCTTTTTGTCTTTTATCTGTCTGCCTATTTGTTTTCTCTGCCTATCTATATAGCTTCCTGTCTGTCTATAATCTATCTACCTATCTATCTATCTATCCATCCATCCATCATCTATCTATCTGTCTGTCTGTCTGTCTGTCTTGTCTAGCTATCTCATATATCTTACATTTATGTATGTATGTATATAGTTTCATATATCTTCAGTAACTATTAACAACGGTAAACGTTCAAATATGCAAGAATAAAAAATAACATATGAAACATGAACTTTGTTATTTGTGGCTTGTTTTTTTAAATGCATACATTAACAAAGACTAGAGAAAAGAACTATGTATTCACTTCATTATGTATTCTCTACACCAGTGACCCAATGGCACAAGTCTTATGCAAATGCACCAGGCTTACACATGGGTTTTATGTTTGTCCTTCATTTTCTTTCTTTCTTTTTTTGTACTTAAAGATTTTATTTATTTTGAGTTTTACAATTTTCCCCCGATCTTGCTTCCCTCCCCCACCCCCCACAGAAGGCAATTTGTCAATCTTTACATTGTTTCCATGGTATACATTGATCCAAATTGTGTGTGATGAGAGAGAAATCATATCCTTAAGGAAGAAACATAAAGTATAAGAGATAGCAAGATCAGACAATAAGGTATCAGTTTTTTCCCCTTAAATTAAAGTCCTTGGTCTTTGTTCAAATTCCACAGTTCTTTATCTGGATACAGATGGTGTTCTCCATCACAGAGAGCCCCAAATTGTCCCTGGTTGTTGCACTGATGGAGTGAACAAGTCCATCAAGGGTGACCATCAACCCCATGTTTCTGTTAGGGTGTACAGTGTTTTTCTGGTTCTGCTCATCTCACTCAGCATTGGTTCATGCAAATCCCTCCAGGCTTCCCTGAATTCCCATCCCTCCTGGTTTTTAATAGAACAATAGTGTTCCATGACATACATATACCACAGTTTGCTAAGCCATTCCCTAATTGAAGGACATTCGTTTTCAAAGAAGACCATGACATTAGGGAGGTGATAACATGACAAGCACATGAACAGGATTTGAGTGAGGGGTAGTGTGCTAAGTCACCAGCCTCACTTTCTCCTACAGAATCATCTGGGTCCAGTGGCCAGATATGAATCAGGATGACCGGAGATGGCCCTGGAGGTGAGGCAGTCAGGGTTAAATGACTTGCCCAAGGTCACACAGCTAGTTAGTATTAAGTGTCTGAGACTAGATTCAAACTCCTGTTCTCTTGACTCCAAGGCCACTGCGTCACTTAGCTGCCCTACATGGGTATAAAGAGAACTCCTGGATGAAGGGGACCACCCCCTCCACCTCCATTAGTGCAGGTGAACATCTTTGTAACTTACAGTTTTAGAAAACTGCTTAGAGCAGGGGTGAAAAACAACTTAAATAGAAACAGGCTGTATATGGACTTAGAAAACCACAAATTAACATTATCTGTGTTGTATTGCACTTTTATTTATTTTGTTAAACATTTCCCAAAGACATTTTAATCTAGTTCAGGCAGCACTCTGGAGGATCCAGCTAGAAAATTGTCATCTCTGGTCTAGAGAACTGAGAGGGTCATATAGCTTATACGATATTTCAGAAGTAGACGTTCCTGACTTTCAGGACCAATTCCTTAACTACCATACCACACTGTCTCTCAATTTAAATAAGAAAATAATAAAATCATCATTTCTTTCTTTGTCCCTTTCCAAAATTTTTTTCATTTTAAATTACTTTTCTGGATTACTTATAGGAGAAAATGAGTAAAAGTCACAGAAAAGATGGATTGTAGTCTGCACCGCTGGGGGAAAATTTCTACATTTGATGTGCCTGTCATTATCATCATCATCATCATCATCATCATCATCATCATCATCATCATTATCATAGTTCTAGTCAGTGTGTCTATTATTCACTATTATCTTCATGATGATTTTGTTAGAGGATAATAGGACTATGTCAGAGAATAAGGATTACTTTGAGAGGATTTTCAACTAAAAATTTACAGGAGGCATCTAGGTAGGGAACCTACAGTAAAGAAGACCCGAGTTCAAATTTGATCTCAGATACTTGCTGTGTGACTCTGAGCATGTCACTTAACCTCTTCCTGACTAGTTTCCTCAACTATAAAATGGGAATAAAAATAGCAAGTAACTCCCAAGGTAGGTGTGAGGATCAGATGAAATAATACTACAAAGCCTTTAGCAATGCTTGTTTCTATCCTTCTAAGAGGATATGCAAATCAAATACTGATTTCTCAATCATATGTCAGAGTTGAGATTCAATATAGCAGAACACACCAGTCAGGAAATGGCCAAAACTTAGAGACTAGACTCACTTAGCAAGACAGTGTAGACCATTTGAAAAAGGCCCAGCAATGGATAATATTAATAAAAATAATAATAACATTTATATAGGGCTTACTGTGCTGTGATTTATTTTAAATAAATAGTATTTTATCTTTTTCAATTACATATAATGATAATTTTAAACTTTTTAAACTTTTTTGTTTTTTTGCAAGGCAATGGGATTAAGTGACTTGCACAAGGTCTCACAGCTAAGTCATTATTAAGTGTCCGAGGTTGGATTTGAATTCAGGTTTTCTGACTCCAAGGTCAGTACTCTATTCATTGCACCACCTAGCTGCCCCTTAAAACTTATTTGTTTGTTTATTTGTTTATTTATTATAAAATTTTGAGTTCCAAATTTAATCTCTCCCTCCCTATATGGTAAGCAATTTGATCCAGGTTATCTACCTGCAACCTGGGTGATACTCTTCACAATGATTAGAAATAAGTATGGAAAGGTGGGTGCAATGTTTACTCTGGTAGAGAAACCTTCAGTAGGGCATGACATTGAATTTCATCAATGGAAATCATATTTTTTTTAATTAAAGATTTTATTTATTTTGAATTTTACAATTTTCCCCCCAATCTTACCAATGGAAATAATATTAAAGAAGCATCATCTCCATTTGTTTTGCTATGGAATCCTAAGGACCATGGGTCCCTTTCTCCTGATTTGCAGCTAAAATCTTTCATAGACAGCCAGATGATGGAGTTGACAGACCCCTGGAACTAGTCAGGAAAAGAATGGAGTTCAAATCTGGCCTCAGAAGCTGACTAGCTGAGTGACCTCTGCCTCATCTATAAAACAGGATAATAATAGTCTCCCTGGGTAAAATCAGATCATCTTAATAAAATCTTAAGCCTTTTCTTTTTTTTACTTGAAATTTTATTTTTCCAATTACTACAATGATAGTTTTTCAATATTCATCTATTTGCAAATTTATGAGTTCCACATTTGCCTACCACCCTCCCTTCCCTTCCCAAGGCAGCAAACAGTCTGTTTAGAGTTGTACCTATTTATGGATTAGTCATTTAGTGAAAGAGGAATATGAACCAAGGGGAAGAAAAAAAAACATGAGAAAGGAAGGGAAAAAAAGAAGTTTTTAAAAAGTATACATAGTATGCATTTAGATTCCATCGTTTTTTCCCTCTGGATGTGGATGACACTGTCCATAGCTGGGGCTGTCCTTAATCCTTGACCCCCTTCTTGACTAGGGGCACCTTCCTTACAAACATGCCCAATCTCTCAAGGACTAAAAAAAAAAAAAAAAAGCAAAAATGAAACCTTTGTTTAATACACAGTCCTTTAAATTGTGTTTTATTTCTTCTTTCTTTCATAGTCAAATTTCTAAAAGGAGTTACTGGTTTTCTCCAATCTTTACCTCCTACTCACTGTTCAACCCCTTGTAGTCTGGCTTCTGATTCTGCCTCTTTATTGAAACAACTTTAGAACTGATATGTACCTTAGAGATCTTTAAGACTAATAATCCCCTTACATTAGAGTTGAGTAAACTGAGGCCTACCTAGGAGATACAATAGTTAGAGTGACAGGCCTGGAGTGAGGAAGATGAGTTTTTCTGGGTTCAAATCTGGTCTCAGACATTAGCTGTGTGACCTTGGGCAATTAATTCACTCACACTTGCTTGCCTCAGTTTTCTTATCTATAAAATGATTTGGAAAAGGAAATAGTAAACATTTTTGTATCTTTTTTTTTAACTAAGAAAACCCCAAAGAAGGTTACAAATGGTCAGACACAATTGAACAATGCAGCAAGATAAATTATGTCACCCATGTCCAGGGGTATACTGGAACCAGCTCAAACCATTTTGAAAGTCAATTGTCAAATATTCAGTATGAGTATTTATCTAATTTGGAAAATGACAAATGCTACATATCAGAGCTTGATTTCTTATTTTGTTTATTGTCTAAACTTAAGAAAGTGATGGAGAAAATGTAAATAATACAGATTAAATTTAAAAATGTAGCTTGCATATTTTCTTTCCAGAGAGCTAGTAACTTATCAGTATTTACCATCATACAGATGTTATGTCACACAAATTATAGACCCAGGATTTTAACCTGTATTTTCTAACTCCAAATTCATTGCTCTTTCTATTTCATCATGATTCCTGTAAAGGAGAGAATTTTCGCCTTTAGTGCTTGGAAATGGTGACATGGAAGAAGATTCCCCAGACCTATTCCCTGAAGGACATTTTGCTTCTGAGCAACACAAAGTTGCATCTCTCTCTGGAAAAATGTAGGGGAGAAAAAAAAGAATGGGATTCCTGTTATCTTGAAAGCCTTTGTAAATCTATACTTGATTGGTTTTGTTACTACTCAAATAAATTATTCATTATTTTTAGAAGTATCATTTTTGATTTAATTAAAAAATTTTATTCATTTTTCCAACTATATGCAATGGTAATTATCAACAATCATTTTTTTTTTTGCCAAGCTTTGAGTTTTACAGTTCTCTCTTTCCTTCCCTTTCCTCCCCTCCCCTTGAGAGAAAGCAATCTAATATAGGCACTGCATGTATAACCATGCTAAACATAGATCCATATTAATCATGTTGTGAAAGAAGAATGAAATCCAAGCAGAAGAAAAAAATAGAAAGAAAAAAATGACATAATACAATAAGACAATTTTAAAAAATTGAAGCTAGTAAGCTTTGTTCTGCATTTAAGCTCCCAAGTTCCTTCTCTGGATATGTACGGTATTTTCCATCACAAGTTCCCTAAAATTGTCCCTGATTATTGCACTGATAGGATGTACAAGTCCGTCACAGTGGATCATCACCCAGTGTTGCTGTTAGGGTGTACAATGTTCTTCTGGTTCTACTCACTTTACCCAGCATCAATTCATGTAAGTCTTTCCTGGCTTTTTTGAAGTCCCATCCCTCATGATTTCTTGTAGAACAATAGTATTCCATCACATTTATATACCACAGTTTGTTCATCCATTCTCCAATTGATGGGCATTACCTCAATTTCCAATTCTTTGTCACTACAACTAGAGCTGCTATAAATATTCTTGTACATTTGGATTTTTTTTACCTAAAGTATGCTCCAGAAAAGTTGGATCAATTCACAACTTCACCAACAATGAATACATTAGTGTACCAGCTTTCCCACAGTCCCTCCATCATTGATAATTTTCCTTTTTTGTCATATTGGCCAATCTGATAAGTGAGGTGTTACTTCAGAACTGTTTTAATTTGCATTTCTCTAATCAATAATGAATTAGAGCAATTTTCAAATGACTATAGATAGCTTTAATTTCTTCATCTGAGAATTGCCTTTCCATATCTTTTGCACATTTATCAACTGGGAAATTATTTGTTTTCTTATAAATTTGACTCAGTTCTCTATGTATTTTGGAAAGGAGTCCTTTGTCAGAAACACTAGTTGTAAAAAATTATTTCTGATCTTACTGCATTCCTTTTAATTTTGTTTACAATGGGTTTGTTTATGCAAAACCTTTTCAATTTAATGTAATCAAAATTATCCATTTTTTCCATATACTCTTCAGGAACAAACCTGTGAGCTTGGCCTCAATCATGATTTAATCAAGACTATAATAGCTGTCAAAGATTCATTTACATAGATTTTCATTAGTGAGTGTTGTCTTAGGAATTCATGGAGTAGACTTGACTCTCACTTTTGGCCCTTTGTGTGATTATGGGCAAGTCAATTCCTTTAAATTTTCATTTAAATCTAAATTCAAAACAGTGTTAGGGTCACCTGAATTGGGATCCTGGCTCTTGCTACCTTTGGATAAGTCCCTCTTAGAACTTGGGTTTCCTCAACAAGCAAAAAAAAAAGACTTAGATGAGATAATCTCTCTGGTCTCTTCTAAGTCTATTCACCTATCAATCAACCAATGAGCATTTATTAAACACCTGAAATGTGATAGGTGCTCCACTAAGCCCTGTGGGGCTTCAAAGACAAAAGCAAAACCCTTTCTACCTCCAGGGAGGCTGTATTCTAATGGAAGAGACAACTTGAACACATGATCCAGACAGTCCAGGGGAAGGCACCTGCAGCCGGGGAAGTCAGGACCAAGAAAAGCATCCTGAGGAAACTGACACTTGGGTTTAGTCTTCACAGTTTTGTATTTTCACCCATGTTTAAAATATGCTTTCTCCCCATCCTGGACCTCCTGAAGAGTTTGAGTCTTACCCCCCACATCATTGGACATGCTTTTCTAGAGTTACAGTTGAAGTGAACCTAAAACATCATTTTATCCCTCACCCTGCCCACAAGGATAATTGTGGATCGTGAATGTGGGTGTGAATTTTTAAAAATTTCTGATGATTTCATTTTTGACATTTATAGCATCATGAGAATAACAGGATTGACTTTTTCCACCATCATTTTCTTTCCTCTAATCTCCCAGGATTGGATTCAAGTGAAATCTTTTCCTATTGTCCTTTATATTTGAATTAATGAACTTACAATGTGCAAAACCTATTTTAAATAGAACAAATTGGAAAGAAAAGACAGCTACAGCCCTCAAGACTACATTCTCATAGCAGGAAGATACATAAATAAATGAGTTCAGTCTCCCAGTGGAAGGAAAGACTTAGTGATCTAGAAGGTGCCACAGTAGGAAAAATGACAATTCCCTGGCAACAGGACCATATAGAGGTCGAATATTATAATGTTCTGGGTCCTCGACACCTGTCTCCATGACAATCTAAAGGTGGTGATGGTGATCCCAATGTCAGGTTAACATAACCTGCTATCTTTCCCTTGGAGTATCTTACTATTTAACTAGATGTCCATTAGTGCCAGAGGGAGTGGTACTGTTGGGCTGGGTCTTCACTTTAATGCTAACAAAGTTAAGATGTTTCACACTCAAAGAACCATGCATTTATTAATTCAGCTCCATTCCTCATACACCTCACTAATTCCTTTGTCACTTTGCTGCTTCAAGGACCAAATTGAAATCAGGATCCAGTATGAAGTCCATGTAGTTCCTGTGGAGTCCATGATGTTCCTGTGATGGGATATTAATCATTTTGGAAGTTGAGAAATAAGGAGTTGGGTAAAACTTTCTGGATTTTTTTTTAATAATAAAAAGCTGAGGGGTGGCTCAGTGGTGCAGTGGATAGAGCACCAGCCCTGGAGTCAGGAGTATTTGAGTTCAAATCCAGCCTCAGACCTTTAATAATTACCTAGTTCTGTGGCCTTGGGCAAGTCACTTAACCTCATTTGCCTTGCAAAAACCAAAAAGAAAAAAAAAGAATAAAAAGCTGACATCTTATAGAGGGCTATTAGGCTTAGAAAGTGTTTTACATAATTATCTCTTCTCTATTGTTTTTAACACTACCTAAGAGACTTTGCATGCTACCTTCTTACCAGATATTTCTTTAATTGTTTTTATTGTTCAGTAGGGTCTGACTCTCTGGGATCCCATTCAGAGTTTTCTTACTAGAGCATTTTGCTATTTCTCTCTCCAACTCATTTTAGATGAGGAAACTGAGGCAAACGAGGTTAAGTGACTTGCTCGGGATCACATAGCTAGTTAGTGTCTGAGTTTGGATTTGAACTCAGTTCTCTCGGACACTAGACCTAGAGCTCTCTCCACTGGGCCATCTAGTTATTCTCTTTTTTATTGCTGTCATGTTATAGCATAGTAATAAAGCAAATTCATCCTCTTTTTTTGGCCTAGTATGGGATTTCATTAGTGAAGAGAACTCGGTTGAAAAGACTTCTCTCTCTGATGATGCCCACTCATGTAGGTAACTTTTCATTTTCATCTCAATGTTCCATTAAGAAATTAGGTGATTCACCCTAGATTACACAGTCAGTATACATCAGAAATCCAGGTTTTCTTGGCTCTAAGGACTACTTTCTACCTACTTTTTTGATCACTGCTTCCCATGTGTAATGGTGCACTGACCAAAGTCAGATATTCTTTTTTTCCCCATTTTTAATTGTTTTTTGAATTTTATAATCCTCCCCCCCCCCTCAATCTTGTTGAAGGCAGGAGCAGGGGGATAGAGGAAAATAAAGAGAATAACCTGGAGGTTAGTAGACAGCAGTTACCAGAGTTTGGATTAAATGATAGATATGGATTGAGTGAACCTCAGAGTTTTCTGAGTGATGCTGGTAGACAGTGAGCTTGGAAGTGAGAAAGGAGAATTCCAACTTTCCTACTCTGAACAGTGATTAGGGCAGGGAAGGAGTAAAAATGCAACTAATGCCAGAAAGGGTGGCCAGGGGGGCTTAATGAAGAGGAAGTCATATCTCTTTGAGGAGCAGAAGATGGGAGGGATGGGAAAGGAAAAAAGGTTTAAGATGAAAGCAACTGTTTTACCTATAGAGCAGACATTCCAGGGGGCTCAGTGGAAGGGGTAAATTGCTTTAGAGCAGGACATTTGGGGGTAGGAATAAGTTATGGGGAAATTTTAATAAGAGGATGGGCCATGGTGGTTGGAATATGGCAGATTGTGATTTAGAATCATGAGCATCAGGAATGTATGATGGGTGGGAATTTGTTAATCACTGATGAATGAGTTCAGGTAGGTTATCAAGGTGGGTCTTTGGCAGCTTGGGCAAGGGAACTCTCTAGAGAACTGATCCAATAGCATATTTTACCTTTTCCTTCAGGTAGGTAGGCCAGGCCAGACCAGTACAGGAGACAATAAAGGGAGCAAGAGGAATAATATTTCTCTCAATCAATTGAGGCAGCAACGGGTCAGGTCAGGAAAGAGTTAGAGGGGGCAAATTATGATCCATCCATGTCTTCTTATCTTGGGTGATTTTTGTCCATGAGTTTCTTTGAATATAAGGCTATTGAACCCTGTATTTTTCCTCTCTTAAAGGTGTAAAAATCACCTTGAAATTCAGAGAAACAAGGACATCTTAATGGGACTTGGTGGAGAAACTTGATTCTCTCTGGTTTATCCTTGCCCAAGAGAATGGAGAGCATTCTAGTAAGATTCATGGGCATGGCTAATTGCTTGCAGCTGTATTGAATGGGGATGAGAGTTCTCTGGATCCTTTTACAGTTAGGCCCCATTGGTGCCGAGAATCCCCTGAAGTGGGGATTGTTCCATGTGTTTGAATTGACACTAGTCAATATTATAATTATGCCAAATATAGCATTGATTCCAGCCCAAAGAAAATATGGAGTGCTAATATGAATAATGCAATCATTTCAGAGGATTCATTATTCACACTAATCGGGGCCTAGCTTTACTTCTCTAATTTTTTCAAAATGTCCCTGCTCTGGTAAAGAAGACAATTAAGTTTGAATTTGAAAGCACTGATTTTACCTGAAAATTCTAAGTGGGAAGGGAGAAAGTTTTGAAGAGGGAGACAACCAGAGAGGCAGAGAGATAGAGAGATAGAGGGAGAAAGGGAGAGAAAGAAACAGAGACAGATAGAGATAGAGACAGAGAGACAGAAAGAAAAGGAGAGAAAAAGAGACACAGAGACAGACAGACAGAGAGAGAGAGAGAGAGAGAGAGAGAGAGATTCATATATACACATATTCACACACATGAAGTCTCCCAAGCCTTGGTGGATTTGAGATGGGAATGGATGATTGAAAACCTCAGTGGGAATACTTAGACCAGGAAATGCAGATTTTCATTAAAAATGAGAGCTTGTAGATTGCTCTCATAAAGCCTACAAACTCATAATATTTCCTTCTAGTGGAAATGATTTCTGTAAGCTTTGTCAGTCCTGATGAGTTCTTTTTCCCTGAAAGAATGAATCCATCTTTCCAGAAAGAGGATGCTTTTATCTTCAATTTACATTCATGTCTTTTGAGGGAAGACTGGAAGACTTGTCACTTAAATCAGTTTTATGTCGTATGCTTATTAAGCCTTCTGCCTCACTATCATATGTCATGTGAAGTCTGTTATTTCATAAATATTTTACAGATTTAGCATGCAGTAAGTATTTAATGAATGTTATTTTTTCACTTATCCATCCATTCATTCAGGCCAGGGTGGGGACATTTTACCCGTTAGAGGAATGATCACCCAGTGATACGTGGATAAAATGCTAGTTTGGTCCCAGAATGATGTTGATCTTTTTGACAACATAGGATAAGAACCACTCGTTTTTGCAACAGACTGATATAGTACACAGAGATATGGATTTGGAGCCTGGGTTCAAATCTCACTTCTGTCCCTTCCTAGTTGTGTGAGCCTGGGCCTGTCTCATCACCTCTCAGAGGCTCAGTCGCGTCATCTGCAAAATGAGGATTAGCATCCTGCTACCCTATAAAGCTGTCATTAGACTCAAAAGAGGTATAGCTTATAAAGGATTTTCCCAACTTTCTAGGACCAATCACTTAGGATAGTTTGACTGATGATCAAATTCTCTGAAATAAAAGGAAACATCTAAGAGTGCACTATTTTCTAAAGTTAATTTTTTAAATTCAGATTTGTCATGAGTGTACTGTTTTTTTTTAAGGTTTTTTTTTTTTGCAAGGCAAATGGGGTTAAGTTGGCTTGCCCAAGGCCACACAGCTAGGTAATTATTAAGTGTCTGAGACCAGATTTGAACCCAGGTACTCCTGACTCCAGGGCTGGTATTTTATCCACTGTGCCACCTAGCTGCCCCTGTACAATGTTTTTTTAAAAAAAAATTCACCTCTTCTGTTGCCAAGATGCGGGAGTTCATAATTTTCCCCCTCCAACTCTTTCCTGGCCTAACCTTTTGCTACTTTCATGATCTCAGAGAAATGCCATTCCCCTTGCTCCCTCTATTGTCTCCTGACTGACCTGGCCTGCCTAAAGGAAGAATGCTATTATATCAACTTCCCACATAGTTCCCCTGCACAATGCCAAAGACCTGCGAGAACTCCACCTAAGACCAAAACCCCTAGCAATGTTAATAACCTGCCTTAACTCATTCATAAGCGATTACCAAATGCCCTTAAGATGGGAGGAATTCTCCAAACTCCTCTCTAAATTCCCCTCCAAACAGCTAGAAAACCACCTCAGAATTGGTCTAGGAGCAAGGGAGCAGCTTACCAACCTAGAAGGAAAGGTCTGTCTCATAGGGGTGAGAGGATCAGAGGTCCCAGAACAGCGGGAGAAGCAGCAGTAGCAGCAGTAGCAGAAGCAATTCGCCTCACTGCAGGGAGTCTAGAGCAAAACTCCAAGCCTGGGACAATCTACCCTCTCTCTAGTAAACCAAGAGCCCCTTATGAAAGGGAGCAGTCTGTGTAACTCAGCACCTCAACAACCCCCTCTGGAGCACACTACCAGATAAGCCTTAACCCCTTTGCTGACCAAGAGTGAAGTCTTACCCCAAGACTGGCCAACCACTAAGACCCCCCAAACCCTGGGGCCTGCCAGGGCAGTTTAATAGCAGAATTCTACCTCTGGGGCATATCAGTAACAAGATCCCTCCTCCAGGGTCAGCTAAGAGAAAGACTCTGTAACAATGCAACCTAGCAGAAAGGTGGCCCTCCTGGGGCAGGCCAACAGCTAAACCCCACACCTGGGGAGAGGACAACAGACACTCAGTACAAGCTAATGAAAGCAAGTAGCTGAAGCTCAATGAAAGCCAGTTATAAGATCCTGAGCCCCAGTATAAAAAGTTTGTGACAATTTAGAACCAGAACCCAACTCTCATATAAAAAGAGCAAATTAAAGAAAGGAAAAAAAAAAAAAGAACAAAAAAGCAAAAAGTACTTCCCCCCAAACTCCCAAAATGATTATAGAAATAACTATGGGGAAGGATCAAGACATAAACTCAGGGGGTGGCTAGGTGGTGCAGTGGATAGAGCACCGGCCCTGGAGTCAGGAGTACCTAGCTGTGTGGCCCTGGGCAAGCCACTTAACCCTATTTGCCTTGCAAAAACCTAAAAATCAAACAAACCAAAAAAAAAAACAACAAAACTCAGAAGAGGCCAATTGTGTCAAAATGGCTACATGAGAAACCTTAAAGAAAAATGTTATTTGGTATCAGACCCAAAAAGAATTCCTGGAAGAATATTAAACAGAATTTTAAAAAAGCAAATTAGAGAAGAAGAAAAATTGGAAAAAGAAATACATAGCATGGGAAAAGATTTACAAAATTTTGTAAATAAAATTGATCATATAGCAAAAGGATGCACAAAAACTCAGTAGGTAAAAATAATTTCTTAAAAATCAAAAATGAGCAAGTGGAAGCTAATGACTGTATGAAACATCAAAATACAATAAAACAAAACCAAAAAATGTTTAAAAAGAGAAGAAGAAAATATGAAATTTCTAATTGGAAAAACAACTGTCCTAGAAAACACAGATCCAGGAGAGATAATATAAGAAGTTTTGGACTATCTGAAAGCCATGATTAAAAAAAAATAAGAAAATCTTGGACAAGATCTTTCAAGAAATTATCAAAGAAACTAGGGGAGAAAAGTAGAAATTAAAAGAATCCACTTGATTACTGTCTGAAAAAGATCCCAAAACGAAAACTCCCAGGAACTCCCATAGCCAAATTCCAGAGCTCACAGATCAAACAATTAGAATATCATGTAGTTAAAATCAGGATTACCTGAAATTTTGCAGCTTCCACAGTAAAGTACCAAAGGACTTGGAATATGACATACTGGAAGGCAAAGGAGTTAGGATCACAAACAACAATCACTACCCAGTAAAACCAAATATAAGTTTTCAAGGAAAAAATGCATATTTAACTAGAGGATTTTCAAGCATTCTTAACTAAAAGATCAGAGTTGAACAAAAAATTTGATCCATAAATACAAGATTGAAAGAAAACTTAAAAAGGTTAAAAAAAGAAACAACAAAAAAAGAAAAATATAAGAAATTCAGTAAGATTAAAGACTGGATTTCTATGTGGCAAGATAATATTTATAACTCTTAAGAAATTTATTACAGTAAAAGCAATTAGAAGAAGCATATATAGACAGTGGGTATGTATATAAGGTGACTGATGAGATGATACCCCCAAAAGCAAAATAAAGGGATGAGAAAGAAAATTGCATTGGAAGAAGAAAGGGCAAGATATAACTAGGTAGATTTTCTCAAATAAAAGCGACATGAATATAAAGGAGTAGAAGATGGTGGGGGGGGGTGAGCAAAGCTTAAACCTTACTCTTTCCAAAATTGGCTCAAAAAGAGAACAACATCCACACACTTTTGGATACTGAAATCTATCTTACCCTATTGGTGAGTAAAAAGGAATGGGAATCATAGAAAGGGGAGGGAGGACTTATAAAGGAAGGGTATAATGGGGAAGGTGGTAATCAGAAGTTAAACACTTGTAAGGAGGGAAATGGGGGGTAAGAGAAAGAAAGGGATAAACAATATCAAGGAAATATACAGTTATCATAACTATAAATGTGAATGGGATAAAGTCATCCATAAAATAGATAGTGGGTAGAAGAATGGATTAAAGACCAGAATCCTACAATATGCTATTTACAAGAAATATTAGAAGGAGAGAGATACACAAAGGGTATGGAGTGGAATTTATTTTTGCTTTAGTTGAAGCAGATAAAGCAGAGGTAGAAATCATGATCTTAGACAAAGCAAAAGTAGATCTAATTAAAAGAGAAAAGGAAGGAAACTATATCTTGCTGAAAGGTACCATAATCAATGATGTTAATGTTAATGTCCTTCATTTTTGAAGAAGAAGACCACAATAGCAGGGAGGTGATGCCATGTGCAGCATGTTAATTGGATTTGAGGAGATTTGGATTTGAGGGGATGCTGTGCTAAATCACCAGTCTTACTTTCTCCTCCAGAGCCATCTGCGTCCAGTGGCCAGACTGGAGATGGCTCTGGATGTGAGACAATCAGGGTTAAGTGACTTGCCCGAGGTTACACAGCTAGTAAGAATTAAATGTCTGAGTCTGAAGTCAAACTCCTGGTCTCCTAACTCCAAGGGCAAGGCTCTATCCACTGAGCTGCCCAGACAATGATATTATATAATACTAAACATATGTGCACCAAATGATATAACATCTAAATTTTTGAAGAAGTTGAATGATTTATAGGTGGAAATAGATAATAAAACTATACTAATGAGGGACTTCAACTTTCTCCTCTCAGAATTAGATAAATTTAATTTTAAAAATAAGGAAGAAATTAAGGTGGTGAATAAAATTCTTCAAAAGTTAGCTATAATAACTCTCTGGAGAAAACTGAATAAGAATAAAAAAAGAATATACCTTTCCCCCATAGTAGATGGCAAGTATTAGGACATAAAAACTTCAAAGAGCTGTATTAGGATGTAAAAACTTCACAGTCAAATGCAGAAAAACAAAAAATAGTAAATACATCCTTTTCAGATCATAATGCATTAAAAATTAAATTCAATAATGGACAAAAGAGAGATTAAAATTAATTGGACATTAAGTAAGTTAATTTAAAAAGTGGGTCAAAGAATAAATTATAGAAACAATTGCTAATTTCATTAAATAAATGACAATAATGAGGCAACATCCCAAAATTCATGGGATGCAGCCAAAGCAGTACTTATGAGAAAATTGATATCTCTAATTGCTCGCATCAATAAAACAGAGAAAAAGTAAATCAATGAATTGGACACACAATTAAAAAAAGAAAACTAGAAAAAAGAACAAATTAAAAATCCCCAATTAAACACCAAATTGAAAATCCTGAACATCAGAAATTAATAAAATTGAAAGTAAAAACCAATAAACTAATAAAGCTAGCAATTGGTATACAAAATAGATAAACTATTTAGCTAATTTGATTTTAAAAAGGAAAGAAGAAAAAATCAAATTACTAGGAAGGAGGGAATTCATCAATGATAAGGAAATTAAGACAGTGGCTAGGAGCCATTTTGCCCAAATATATGTTAATAAATTTGACTGTCTAAATGAAATGGATGAATGTCTTCAAAAATATAAATTACCTAGATAAACAGATGAAGAAATAAAATATTTAAATAACCCAATCGTAGGAAAAAAATTGAACAAGCTATCAATGAAATACTTAAGAAAAAATCCCCAGAACCAGATGGATTCTCAAGTGAATTCTACTAATATTTAAAGAACAATCCAAATATTATATAAA
Organism: Macrotis lagotis; assembly: GCF_037893015.1. Classification (NCBI taxonomy): domain Eukaryota; kingdom Metazoa; phylum Chordata; class Mammalia; order Peramelemorphia; family Peramelidae; genus Macrotis; species Macrotis lagotis. The sequence continues at coordinate 36,795,343 of NC_133659.1, read as the reverse complement.
CTATTTGGAAAAATATGTCAAAAGAAGTCCTATCAAATTCTTTTTACAACACAAATTATGGTGCTGATACCTAAATCAGAAAGAGTCAAAACAGAGAAAGAAAATTATAGCCCAATTTACCTAATGAATGTTGATGCAAAAACTTTAAAGATTTTCTTTATTTTGAGTTTTACAATTTCCCCCCAAACTTGCTTCTCTCCCCTTACTGCCCACAGAAGGCAATTTGTCAGTCTTTACATTGTTTCCATGGTATATATTGATCCAAATTGTGTGTGATGAGAGAGAAATCATATCCTTAAGGAAGAAACATAAAGTATAAGAGATAGCAAGATCAGACAATAAGATATCAGTTTTTTTTTTTCTAAATTAAAGGTAATAGTCCTTGGTTTTTGTTCAAACTCCACAGTTGCTTCTCTGGATACAGATGGTATTCTCTATTGCAGAGAGCCCCAAATTGTCCCTAATTGTTGCACTGATGGAATGAGGGAGAACATCAAGGTTGATCATTGATGCAAAGACTTTAAATAAAATATTAGCAAAGAGATTATAGCAATATATTTAAATGATTATACTCTATGACTAGGGGGGATTTATGCCAGAATTTTAGGGCTGGTTCATTATTAGGGAAAACTCTAGGCAAAATTGCCCATATTAATAACAAAACCAAGAGATTGTCTCAAAAGGTGCAGCAATTGCCTTTGACAAAATACAACACTCATTCCTATTAAAAACAAAAGTAGCATAAGAATAAATGGAGCTTACCTTAAAATGATAAGTAATATTTATTTAAAACCATCATAGGGTATTACAAATATCTTAGTGCAGTTTAAAGGTGAAAGCATAGATGACTAATAAGGAGTTGATTCTGAAGACAAGGAAGGAAGTGGAAAAAGAATCCCCAGTTGAAGTCACCTGGCTCAGGTGAGCTATATATAGCCTTGGATATTAAAAAAAAACTTTCAGTTGTGATTACTCACCCACTGTCAGTGATTACTCAAAAATCGTGAGTACCTTGGGACTGAAATGTTCCAATTTAAGAGAAAGGAGAGAAGAATGCAATCTACAAAACAGATAGTGAACATCTTCCATTCCTTGAAAAATTCGAGAATGTATTATTATTATTATTTAATATCCATTTAAAAATTTTTAGTTCCAAATTCTCTCCTTCCCTTCATCTCCTTCTCTACATTGAACAATACGACAAGCAATATATCTCCTATTATACATATGAAGCCATACAAAACTTATTAGAATGTATTTTTCAAGAGATGGTTAGTAGGGGGTGACTAGGTGGTGCAGTGGATAGAGCGCTGGCCCTGGAGTCAGGAGTACCTGGGTTCAAATCCGGTCTCAGACACTTAATAATTACCTAGCCGTGTGGCCTTGGGCAAGCCACTTAACCCTATTGCCTTGCAAAAAAAAAAATCTTAAAAAAAAAGAGATGGTTAGTGAACATCTAGATCACAATACTTCTCTAACTCAGCACTTAAAAAATTTCAATTAAGATACATGGAAGTGAGAAATAGTTCAACAAGGAATCACATCTATTGGACTATCTTTCCAAAATTAAATATCACCACACTTCTTCAATGTTTTTCTTTAGCAATCAGTCAGTTAAATAATAATACAATAATACAATAAATGAAATAAAAATACAACAAATAAAACTATAATTAGCTCATTAAGATGGAATAATAAAAATAGTACTTCCTTTCTCCTTATTTACATGGGGGATGCACTCATGATCAGATACATAAGGCATCAGTGGGAAGAAAAAGTAGTGAGGCATCCATGTAGGAAACCCATGTGGTCTAGAATATATGCCTCTTGAAATTCATACAATGACCTTTCTCTTGCCGTAGAGTCCTCACAATGATTTTTCTGGTGCAGTGTCTTTCAGAGACATATTGGTGCCTGGACTCCTTTTGACATTTTCTCTTCATACTTCTATCTCCTACTAGCAGAACTAGTTTTCTCTTTCATTCCAGGGGCCACACTTTTTAGAGTGACCTTCATGGACTTTCTCTGAGGAGTTTGAAATCACTCCGGCCAAACTCTCTTCTAGACTGTCATGATTCCTACTTTCTGGAGCTGCTCCCTGTTTTGATGCTATTTCTCTAAAACATGGGCCTGGCTTTTTAATGGTCACCAGGCAGGGTCTTGGCTTATCCTTGACCAGCCAATATCTAGTGACTGTTCTCTAATTTGATCAAGGAGGGCTTCTCATCTCTAAAAGTCTGAGTTCAGATTTGAACTCAGCTCTCCCTGATTACAAACCTGGCATTCTATCCAATGGGTCACTCAGATTTCTTATCTTCTCTGTTATTTCACCTAGTGTATCAAAGTAAAATGAATCAGGAGTGTCTTGACCAGATCCAACAAACATATACACAGATACAGAGATCCCCGATGAATTTAAAGCACATCATAACACAATGAGCTAATTTCCTTTTTGGTAGGGTTCTATCCTGGTAAATGAAGAAAATTCTGTAGATAATTTACTCTGATATTAGCAATGTGCATTCCATGTTATCTTGTGAAAAAGATGGAGAGGTGTGGATTAGACAATAAATAAAATCAGATGGCTTTTAGAACAGCTTGGATGACCAAGCTGAATACAACAAATATTCACCCATAATTTCATGCTGGCTCAGAAGGAGGTCCCCAGTGGAATGTCCCAAGAATATGCTCTTGGTCTTATGCTGTTTAACATAATGTCACCATCATCAGATTTGCAGATGAGACCAAGCTGGAAGGGAGGGATAGTGAACACAAGGAGTGATAGAACTAAAATTCCAAAAGATTACAATAGGCTCAGAAATTCAGCTGAATCTAATAATGTATGAAATATAAAGTCAAGCATCTGGATTCCAGAAGTTGACACCATAAGTATAAAACGTGGCAGACATGGCTAGCACACAATTTATTCCCCAGAAATGGAGAGGTTATTCTCAGATGGGGAAACTAAGGTGACTTTGGGCCTCATGAAGAGAGGACAGAGTTCCCAGGACAAGGGCAGAAATGGTCAGACCATAGCTGAAGTGTTCTGTTTTGTGTATCATGTAAACAAAAAATATCCATAAGATGGAAAGTATTTAAAGTAAGGAAAGAAGGATCAAAGCTATAACTAGGAATCTTTGCTTCTGAGATGGAGAACACTGATGGCATCCTTGTTAGGGGCAGCATAGATACTATTCCTTCTAGAATGTGAGATGTCAACCTAAAGGTGCTGCTGAGGAGGCTGCCCATGGGAATCAGCTCATTTGGTAGCTTTGTATTATATTATTCTTAATTATTCACAATTAATCTTGAAAACTCTGATACTAAGGTCAATTGTTTTTTCACGTTCTATTGGATTTTCTAGTCTTTGTTAGAGGGTCAAAGATAGTTTTATTTCTTAGAGAAAATGGATATTTTTGATGAGGGGGTTAAAAGAAAATTTGAACCCAATACCAATCCATACCTTCATTTACCTACTGTTCTTTGTCATCAAGTTCTCAAAATATCATATTAGAGTTGGAAGGGACATTATTTCTGCTGTTCTATTGTCTCAGTGATGTCTTGTTAAGTCCCTGTTAGACTAGCTTATCCTTACCCAGGCGAATGTTGAAGAGGAGGGAGACAAGGGAGACAAGGGAGACAAGTTCTCCAAGTTCTCCATTTATTAAACCAAATGCAAGTGCTTAAATATCCTCCTCAGTATGTGGTCCACTCCCACTCCCGTGGCACTCTTCAATCAACCAGTAAATAACACTCTGGTGCTAGAGGACACCAGGTGATGAAAATTTACAGTACTACCACACACAACAGTCCCTTACAATATCTAACTCTTAATGAACCCATTTGGAATTTTCTTGGGAAAGATACTAGAGTAATTTGACATTTCCTTTTCCAGTTCCTTTTATAGATTAGGAAACTGAGGCTAACTGACTTGTACAGGTTCACCCAGTTAGTAAATGTCTGTGTTCACATTTGAACTCGGGAAGATGAGTCTTCCTGTCTCCAAATCCAGGGTTCTATCTCCTGTGCTATCTAGCAATAGAGACTTTAAGGATCATTTAATAATTATAGCAAATTGATTGTTTTATAGAGGAAAAATCTGAGACCCTAGAGAAAGGAAGAGACCAATGTCACAGACGAAGGGTTACTCAACTATCATTGGAATTGAGGCTGAGCTGAGGTAGTTTCAAATGCAGTTCAGATCTCTTAGGTTCACTGGCTGTCAGAATTGGAAGGTGTGGGGATCCAGCCTCCGCGGGGTCCTTGGAACTTGACAGGAGGGATCGAGTTGGTGAAATGAGTTGAGTCAACAAGTGGGTAAAGGCAGGAGCAGGTTGACTGACTGTCAGCTGCTTAGATTTATTTTTATAGTCTCAGAATCATATGAAACAAGCAAATTAAAATCATTTCCTTGGTTACAAAAGTATACAGTTTTCATCATTAATCACATAGTTCATATGGTTACAAATTTGATCATGTAGTGGTTACAAGTGTGATTATCAATCATGTGATTAATTTTCTTGTCCCTGCTCAGACCGTGATGACCTCAACCTGCCTGTTGCCTAGTTTGTTGCTGCATAGTCAAGTTATTGATTAAACAGAACTTTCCTTAGAATAATCTTTGATATAATTTGTTTAATGGAATGCTTCTATGTTTTTGTACCGCATATGTACTGTTTTCAATATGCTCCCTTGACAACCTATAGTGAGGGTAGTTATGGTTGTCCACCTGTCCGCTGACTCCTTCAATAACTAATTTTCCTTTCAGCCTTTGTTGGTAGACGCCACGGTTTCTATGACTTTTTATTCTTTGCCAATAAACTAAGGCTGTTAGAGTTCACATATTGGTTACCTATACTAACTATTCTCTCACCATCTTTATCATATATTCCTGTGTATGATAAGGGGGACAAAGCTGTTAATTTCCCTGGAATTCTATCTGATCCATCTTGTATCTGGTTTCCCTATATATATATTCTGACATCTCCCTGGAACACCCAGTGCTGTGTCTTCCAAAGATTTCATAATGCTGAAGCCTTTTGTATGTCTCAGGGAGAGGCAGTCCTGTTAAATTTGGACAGAGTTCACAATCTGTTTTATTCAAGGAATTTCTCTGAAATCCTTCCTTTATAGTCATTCCACTATTAGGATGAGTAAGTTTTGCAATCAATAATAGAGCTATAAATATGGGTATACATGGAATCCCTATATATATTGAAGAAGGAAATGTTGTTCCATCAGGCAGTGTGACTGCCCTGAGTCTTCTTGCTGCAACTGTGTCAAACAGCTTAGAGACCCTGGCTCCCAACAGGAAGGCATAGTAGGGAATACCATCACCACCACCAAAACTATCTCCAAACACTTCCATTTTCTCAAGGAGGTAATGCAGGTCCAGCATTGGTATCACAGCAGAAACTTTCCTTTCAGCATTTTCAGTAAATTATTGAACTTTGGTTTCCCCTACAATTTGGATCTAGGTTTTTTTTTAATAAAAGAAAGATTTTATTAATTTTGAATTTTACAATTTTCCCCCTAATCTTGCTCCCCCCCCACAGAAGGAAGTCTGTTAGTCTTTATGTTGTTTCCATGGTATACGCTGATCTAAGTTGAATGTGATTAGAGAGAAATCACGTCCTTAAGGAAGAGGCATAAAATATAAGAGATAGCATAATTACATAATAAGATAACAGGATTTAAAAAAAAATTAAAGGCAATAGTCTTTTGTCTTTGTTCAAACTCCACAATTCTTTCTCTGGATACAGATGATATTCTCCATCACAGAAACCCACTGATGGAGTGAACAAGTCCATTAAGGTTGATCATCACCCCCATGTTGCTGTTAGGGTGTACAATGTTCTTCTGATTCTGCTCATCTCGCTCAGCATAGTTCATACAAAATCCTTCCAAGCTTCCCTGAATTCCCATCTCTCCTGATTTCTAATAGAACAATAGTGTTCCATGACATATATATACCACAGTTTGCTAAGCCATTTCCCCAATTGAAGGACATTCACTTAATTTCCAATTCTTGGCCACCACAAATAGGGCTGCTATGAATATTTTTGTACAAGTGATGTTTTTACCCTTTTTCATCATCTCTTCAGGGTATAGACCCAGTAGTGGTATTGCTGGATCAAAAGGATTTTTGCCCTTTTTGCCCTTTTCTGCCCTTGTCCTGAATCTAAGTTTTTCTGACTCCAAGACTATCTACCATGCCACAAAGTCTTTTAATAACTCAATGAGTATCAGAGTGATGGAAGATTAGAAAAGATAGTTGGCTCATCAGAGGGTAAGAATGAGGGATAACCATGAAAAGTCCATCCGTTCCATTGTTTAACAAGAGATCCAGGAAAAAAGTCTGATGCAGGAAGGGTGCAATCCACCTGTTTAACATTTTCAGGAGGATGTGAATAAGAATAGCAGAGGTTCATGAAGTTGAGATCTGCTTTAGTGGAGGATGTGGTCAGATATAGGAAATCCCAAACTCATTGACACTTGCACTTACCTAGGTCAAATCTACTTTTGTCTTTCATTTGAATCAACTTTAGTTTTTTGACCCCTTTATGTATGAATAATTTTGTTGTTCAGTCATGTCAGACTCTTTATGATCTCATTTGGGGTTTTCTTTTTTGGGATTTTTTTTTAGGGTTTTTTTTTGCAAGGCAAATGGGGTTAAGTGGCTTGCCCAAGGCCACATAACTAGGTAATTATTAAGTATCTGAGACCAGATTTGAGCCCAGGTACTCCTGACTCCAGGGCCGGTGCTTTATCCACTCCACCATCTAGCCACCCCCCATTTGGGGTTTTCTTGGCAAAGATACCGAAGCAGTTTGCCATTTCCTTCTCCAGGCCATTTTACAGATGAGGAAACTGAAGTAAACAGGGTTAAATGACTTGCTCAGAGTCCCTTGGACAGCAAGAAGATAAATCTATAATTAAAGAAATTAATTCAGATTTTTCACTGATACTTAAACTTAAATACTTGGGCTCCTGGAAAAGATCCTGAAGTTGGAAAAAATTGAAAGCTAAAGGAAATGGGGGACAGCCGAGGATGAGATGGATAGTAGTATCATGGAAGTAATGAATATGAGCTTGGATAGACTTTGAGGGACCATGGAGGAGAGAGGGCTCTGACATGCTAAGGTTCACAGAGTCACAACGAGTCAGATATGACTAACAACAATAATTCTTAGCTTCTTTTATGCAGAAACTTAAATTTAAAGAGGATAGACACTGACAAAGAAATTGAGAATTTTGGACTGAAACAAATAAACAAATGTATGTTGAGATTGTAATGTATGTACATGTATGTTTAGAACTCCATGTCTAATAGCTAGCTAGGTTGTATTCCCTTTATTACTCTGTAAAAGAGAACATTTTTGATCAGAGGATTCTTCGCTAAAAACCTAAGTGGCAGCTCCTGAGAGGTGACAACTGAGCAGAAGATTCTGCTTGCTTAACTGTTCTGCAATTATGTCTTAGGAAAAATCAACAACCTGAAGAGACTCTGGGTGTTGCAGTTATGTTTTCAGATAAAACAAATATATTCAGAAAAGATGACATTGCTCAAGAGAGAACAAGCTGAAAACGAAAGGAAATGAATGTGTAACATTAGATTTTTTTGACCTAAAAATTCTTCTGTTCTCTATTTTTTCCCCATGCAGCTATGATCTTGCATTTCTGTATATTTTTAAGGAAATTGTTGAACGTTATTTTCTTTTTCCCTTGAAAAAAATTCTGTACCCTTTGTTTCCACTTCCTCTTCTCTCTAATTTCTCACTTCTTTGCATTCCAGCTTTTGATCTCACCTCCTGACAGAAACTGGTGTCTCAAATGCTATCCACATTCTCTTAATTTCCAAATCTCATGGTTTTTTTCCCCAGTTCTCATCCTTCTGGACCAATGTATCACAGTTGTCACTGGTGACCACCCTCTCCTCCTGAATATCCTTTCCTTTATTAGTCTTTGTGACATTATTCACTCCTGCTTCTCCGCCTACCTGTCTGACCACTCCTTCTCACTCTTTTCTGGTTCATCATTTATATTAAGCTTCCTAACTGTGGGTGTTCTCCAAGGTCCTTCTCTGGGCATCTTTCTCCATTTTTACACCCTTGGTAACCACAGCAACCACCATGGGTTTAACTATTATTTTTACGAAGATGATTCATATGCACAATTATATATATATATGTATATATAATATATATATGTGTGTGTGTGTGTATGTATATACACACACACACACACACACACACACACACACACACACACACACACACACACATTGTGGATGCAAATATATGGGCCTGAGTAGTTGTCCTAGGAATACAGGGGCACTTAGGCAGTTGGGCTTGGAATCAGGAAGTCTCATCTTCATGAGTCCTAAGTCAACTTCAGTCATTTCCTAGCTTAGCAAGTTACTTAATCTCATTTGCCTCAGTTTCCACACCTGTAAAATGAGCTGGAGGAGAAAATGGAAAACTATTCCAGGATCTTTGTCAAGAAAACCCAAATGGGGTCAGGAGGAGTTAGATATGACTAAAAATGACTAAACAACAAAGGTTAATAGATATGATACTCATCTGTACACACACAAATATATATATACATATATATATATATATATATATATACGTATATAGGAACCATCTGCATAGGGTTAAAAGTGAATCATTTATGTTTGTATCCATATACATATATATCATTTAGGAATACGTATACATCATTTAGGAATGATCATTAAATCCACGGGAATTGATGAGGCTAAAAGAGAGGTTGTTTGTATGAATGTATGTTGTATAACATCAGTTCTCATGGGTTTAATGATTATCCCCAGAGAGGTGACATATAGATGTTTATACTGTATGTATGCCTGTTTATATGTATTTTCACACATTTATGTATTTTTCCAGACCCAATATCTTCCTTGGACTTCAGTCCCACGTGATTATTCTTGGCTTCTTTTATGCAGAGACATTTAAAGAGGATAGACACTGACAAAAAAAACGAGAATTTCGGATTGGAACAAATAAACAAATGTATGTTGAAACTGTAATGTTTACACATGTATGTTTAGCTAGCTAGGTTGTATGCCTTTCAAACTGATGTCCTGGAGACATCTCTTCCCTTACAAATTATTATTCATTTCCCTTCTGAACATCCAAATTTTATTAAAGAAGAGATAGGTACAAATGCTTGCAACAATTCTTTTTTTTTTTAAGTTTTTGCAAGGCAATGGGGTTAAGTGACTTGCCCAAGACTACAGAGCTAGATAATTATTAACTGTCTGAGGCCAGATTTGAACTCAGGTACTCCTGACTCCAGAGCCAATGCTCTATCCACTGGACCACCTAGCCGCCCCAACCATTCTTTCTTGAGGCTACTAGAAAGCCCTATGGTTATTGAATGCAATTCAACATTACAAGTGAGTTTACTATCTTTTCCCAAAAAAACTTCCCCTCTTATCAACTTCCCTATTTCTATCAAAGATACCAATATCCTTGTCTCCCAGGTTGGTAAACTCAGTATGATTCTGGACTCCTTACTCTTCCATACATATGCAATCAGTTGCCAAATCTTGTTGTATAATATAATTGAATATAGTTGAGGCAAAGTTAATTTAACAGCCAAAGAAATTTCTCTAATTTTTATATTTTTCAGCAATAATTTTCTATCAGTCACTAGATTGGAATTCAGAACCTGATCAACTAGGGTTTCTTTCTTGTCCAGTCTTTTGAAGTCATTCATTCTGAAAGAGTGGGTGACTTAAGCTTGAATAGGTAGCCCAAGGGACAGAGCACCAGACTTGGAGTCACAAAGACCTGAGTTAACATTCAACTTTAGACACTTACTAGCTACGCAATCCTAGGTAAGTCCTTTATCTCTGTTTGCCTCAGTATCCTTATCTATAAAATGGGGTTAATAGTAGTATCGCCCTCCCAGGGTCATTGTAAAGATCAAATAAGAAAATAATTGTAAAGTACATAACACATAGTAAATGCCATCTAAATGTTACTTATTATTATCATCATCAACATCTTCACCATCATTATCCTTATGATTATGATCATCACCATCATCATGCTCATCATTATCATCATCACCATCTCACCATCTTTATTATCATTATCATTATCACTATCATCATCATCAATCATCATCATTATAAACATTATCATCACACCATCTTCATCATCATCATCATCATCATCATCATCATCATCATCCTTGCTATCATTATTGAAAAGCAAGTCTGCACATGTGTCAAAGAGACCTTGATGGAACCATTAGACTGGTGACTTGCATATAGTACCACCTGGTGGACAAATTTTATATGACGATCCTTCACTGATTTGCTAATTGTAAAGTAACCCTTTCTTCCTGTGGGTTTAAGATAGGCAAGATACAAGTTGGTATATAGACTATTCAAATGCTATCGAACTGAAAGTATCACTGTGATGTCCACCAACTGCAAACAGATTGAACCTGTCTCACATTACATTATTTTCACATCATGAATTACAAAATCGATTTGAAGGTATATTTTATGTTACTTGTCTCAGGCTCCAAAATTGCTCATCATAGCTCTTTTTTTGGGGGGACTCCACCCCTTCACATGTCCACCTGCTGAAATTATTTTCTTCCTTGAAGACCAGGTGCCACCTCTTTTATTAAACATAAGAATCCTGGACTCAGTCATTTCTCTCTATTTGAGTTTTCTTATAGTTTTCTCCCTTTGCTTACTTGTGGACCTGTCTCAGCTCTGCCTCCTTGATTGTAAACTCCTTGAGGGCAAGGATTGTTTTTGTTTAGTGCTGTGCACACACCAGGCTTATAAAAATTTGTTGAATTGAATTTCCAGACCTTTAGTGTAACCTCCAGACAAATACTAAGGTGTCCTTTCTCCCTATTCTATAATGTGGGTCTGACATCCAACAACTTCAAAGGATAATTTTCCATAAGAAAGAGTATGGAGATCAATATCCTTGCTCCATCTATTTTTCTTACAAGCAATCATATTTTTCCATAGTCAGTTCAGGATAGGAATGAAACAAGTTTTTATTAAGTACCTACTATGTGCCAAGCTCTGGCTAAAAGTTTTCCAAATACTATCTCATTTGATCAACATAACAACTTTGGGAGGAAGGTGTAAGTATTTTATAGTTGAAGAAACTGAGGTAGACAAAAGTTAAGTGATCTGCCCAGGGTCACACAACTGGTAAGTATGGGAGTTGAATTGAAACTCAGATCTTTCTGACTAGCACTTTATCCATTGTACTGCTCAACTGCCTCTAAAATCTTGAGTGATCTCTCATCAGTTCCTGAGAAGTGATAGGATGGAGAAGATTAGAATTGAGAAGATGTGAGTTTGAATTTTGTCTTATATGCTTGGCAGTCGTATGACTCAGACAGATCTCTTCAAATCACTTTGGTCATCTGAGAAATGGGAGGTTGAACTCAGTAATCTTTGTTGTTCTTTCCAACTTTAAATTTGTGATCCTGTGACCTAGGAAAATAAAATGAATTATGGATACACCAAGGAATACTGAGGAGTAAATAGGTTTGTTGAAAACAAATGACTCTTCCGATGGACTCTTCCACTGGCCATGGGTATCAGGAAGACTCTATTTCAAATCTGGCCTCAGACACTAGATGCTTTCTAGCTGGGTAATCTTGGGCAAGTCATTACACCGATTGCTAAAACAAAATGAATGAGTTGCAAGGTTTCTGGTAATTTGAGCCATACGGTAGGAACCTGGCTCAGTGAGTAAGATGGCTGCGTCCCAGCAAGTCTTGTAACAAAAGCTCATATGCTTCTCTCCTCATGAATGACAGAGGATGTGGAAAGTCTATGTTCCTGACCTAACACATTTACTTATCTGTAGTTTCTGTTGGGTCATCAGTTTTGGGGAAAATCTATGAAAGAGTAGAAAAGGAGAAGTGATAAGTGAGCTGTTAAAACACAGGTTGGTGGCAAAGACATGTAAATTATAAAAGAACAGCCACTTGGGGCCTTGTAGCATTGGAATTACAATCACCAATGTTCTAAGGAAGGACTCTGAGTCACTAAGACAAGGGTCCATTGTGTTCACTCTCCCGTGTTTCACAAAGCAGAGAAGTTTGTAGTATTTTTTATTTAAAAATTTTATTGACATGTTTTTTAATCACCTTGATTTCCAAAAATGTCCCTCCTCAAGGGTCATTCTTTATAATAAAGAACTTTTTAAAGAAAAGCAAAAAAACCTGGTTCCAGGTAAATGAAGTCATTCTTCTCCTGGACCAAGGAAACAAAAAAATATTTTGTAAGCTCTTGCTGCATCCAGAACATTCCCCACTTTTGGAGGAGGGAAAATGGGGATATAAATTTCCTTCTGGAACTTTGAGTTTAGCAGAATGATAATATGCAAAAACAGTCAGCTCCAGGGCACCATAGCAAATAATGAGTGTATCAGAAAACAGAGTGCTCTACAGATCTGAGAAGGAAGGGAGGTAGGCCATTACCAACAGGAGATCTGCAAAGGCTTTGTGAAGGAAGTGGTTTTTGAAAGGGTCGTTAAAAATGGGTAGAAACCCAAAAGGTAAAGAGGAAGAAGGAGGTCCTTCAGGCCATGGGAAACAACCTTTAAACAAAGTTCTTTTTTTAAATTTAATTCTTATTTTTTTAATTTATGGAATAAAACAAGCATTGCCATGACAGTATGATAAAAACAATGATTGCATATGAAACTACAAATCTTATATAACTTGCACTTCTTTTTAAACATATAATGAAGTTTTTCTTTTTTTCTTCACTCCCCTCCATCCTAGAGACGGCTACCATTCGACACAAATAGGTGTGTGTGTGTGTGTGTGTGTGTGTGTGTGTGTGTGTGTGTGTGTGTGTGTATGCGTGTGTATTATATAAATATATACAAACATATATGTAAAATTATTTTATACATATTTATATTGATTAGTTCTTTTCTGGATGCAGATTACATTTTTCTTCACATGTCTTTTAGAGCTAATTTGAGATTTATAATAATCAAACTTCTTATTTAAAAGAAAAATGGACAGCTCTTTCATAGCTTTTAAAAACAATGTTCAAGATAAGCTATGCATATTTACATGACAAAGATTCCCTCCAAACCCATTTCTGTGGGTCTACAAAGAGTTAAAGGTAAATTAAGGACAAATGAAGGTTCCCCTTGGATGAAGGCCTAAGTAGTATGTATTTGAAATTTGCAGAGAGCATGGGATGGCTGATATATTGGACAACCAGAGATCTCAACAACCTGGCTTCTGATCACATGAAATTGAAAAGGGATAAATGTCAGACTTATACCGGGTTCAGAAAATCATTTTTCTCTATATGATGTGGCATGATGTGATAGTGATTTTTTTTAGGTTTTTGCAAGGTAAATGGGGTTAAGTGGCTTGCCCAAGGCCACACAGCTAGGTAATGATTAAGTGTCTGAGACCGAATTTGAACCCAGGTACTCCTGACTCCAGGGCCGGTGCTCTATCCACTGTGCCACCTAGCTGCCCCGATAGTGATTTTTCTATGCTCACCACTATACCACCAATGCAGATGACAGTGATTTTTCTGACACAGAGTTGAGTATTTAAGTGGACCACAAGCTCCACCTGGAGCTCTACCAGTGTGATTTAGCAGGCACAAAAGCTAATGTGCAGCAGTAACAGAGGCATAATATTCATGAGATGGTGTTAGAGGTGATGCATGAGGTGAAGATAGGGAAGTGATGTGTCCTTGATTTTTCTGTCTTGGCCAGATTACATCTGGAATGTGGTGTCCAGTTCTAGTATCTTTAAGGGCATTAATAAACATTAAAAATATTAGGAAGGACATAAAGATTTTAAAAAATTAATAAAATAGGGGGGCTAGGTGGCACAGTGGATAGAGCACCGGCCCTGGAGTCAGGAGTACCTGGGTTCAAATTCGGTCTCAGACACTTAATCATTACCTAGCTGTGTGGCCTTGGGCAAGCCACTTAACCCCATTGCCTTGCAAAAAAAAAAAACCCTAAAAAAATTAATAAGATAATTTCACATGAGTATAGACGGAAAGAACTTGGAATGTTTATCAGAAAGAGGATTCAGGGAGGGGGACGGGACAGTTGTCTTCAAGTATTTAAAGGTCCATCAGGTGGAAGAGGTATAGTTCAGTCAGGGTGTAGACCCCCACTTTTGATAGAGTCTGGTTCTTTGACCAAAACAGCAATCTAACAGATCTGGAGATCCCAGAGAAATGAATGCCATTATCTCTCAGAGTCTGAGGGGCATACATGGTATATATATGTAAATATACATACATATATGCATATATGTGTGATAAGTCTGACTGTATGCATGTATGTAGCGGGGAAGGGGAAGCCCTACTGCTAACCACTATAGCCAATGAGCCCCCACTAATGTGACTGTGACAAACATAAAACATTTACTAAGTAACATGGTAAAAAAACAATAATCATGTCATTTTCTAAATGTAAGGCAAAAGAAGGACAATTAGGTAGCCCAATGGATAGAATGCTAGGTCTGAAGTTAGGAACACTCATTTTCCTAAGTTCAAATGTGACTTTAGACACTTAACTAGCTGTGTGACTCTGGGGAAGTCACTTAACCCTATTTACCTCCATTTCCTCATTTGTAAAATGAGTAGGAGAAGGAAATGGCAAATCTCTCTCATATCTTTGCTAAAAAAAATCCTAAATGGGGTCATGAAGAGTGAGATACAACTGAAAAATGACCGAACAACAAAGACAAAAAATCATAACTTTTATTCACTAGAAGACAAAAGTAAGAATAATTTTTAAAAACCAGTTCAAAAGAAGGAAAAACCAGAAGCAATTAAAATATCACAGTGCACATTTAAGACACTCATACTTTTCCATCAACTGCTTCCTCTGACCAATTTATAGAATAAAACAAGCTTTTCTACAACATAGTATATTTTCTAGAGCCCTTGAAACTATTTAAATCTTTTTGAATACTCTTCTCAGACCCTTCTTTTACTGAAATCCTGGGTCTATAACAGTTAAAAATTTGTACTCTCCAAAAAAAGTCATAGTTCATCCTTCTGTTAGGCAAGATTTCTGAGAGACTCCTCCATGTGGTTAAAGAAAAATCAACTAACAGTCAAAAGGACTGAATCTGAACACTATCTTTGCTGTTACATGGACCTCTCTGGGTCTCAGTATCCTCACTCGTAAAGTGATAACATTGAACTTGATGATCTCTTAGGTCCCTTTTAGTAACAATTCACCATACTAGTTATACTACATATTTATAGTGAAGGATTTTTTGACAATAGAGTTTTAATAGAACATATCTTCATGAGCAGGGGTATTATTATATTGCTTCAGTTGTGAAATCTGATGTTCATTCTAGTCTTTGAAATTAAGAAGAAAAAAAAATGGATCTACCCTTACAAGAAGTCCTACAGATATAACACAGGGTACGGGAGAGTGAGGAAGCCTGGTCTGCTTTCATCAAAGACAAAATAAAATTTTATGCTTAGCATCTGAGATGTCAGAACTAGGATGCACAATGATAATAATAGCTCATGTTTATATAGAATCTAATAGCACCAAAAGTATTTTCCTCACAACTATCCTGTGAGAAAGGTAGCACCAGTGTTACCCGTGTTGCTATGGAGATGATACTCCCACATATGCTACCTCTGAGGCCAACAACTAGTGATGTCTTGGAACTAAAGCTTCTGGGATGGTCTTCGTGAAGATTTCTTGAAAAAAGAGGATGGTAAAGAGGGGCCTTGGATAGAGAATTCAGAATTCTTTTTCCATCTTGGGACTATATGGGAAATTACCAGGTTGTTCACACTACTGTTGCTGACTATGGTATTTATTATGGATGAAATGTGGTTGATGGTGGGTGATCTAAGACCAAAGCCCTTTCAGAGACAATTCCCTTCTCTCCTGCCTTTGGGTCAGAGAAAGAAGCAACTCCCATTTACTGAATAATTTTTCTCAGTTATTGCCTTACCTTTCTTTCCAAGAGGGAAAGAATTCTAAAACAGGAAAGTCTAATTTCAGCCCTTTCAGAGTTAGATAAATCTAACCAACAAATAGTCAAGAAAAGAGCTTCTTTCCGCTCCAGACACATGTACCAGTCAAAGATTCCCCTCTGCCACCACTTACAGTAGCCTCTCCACAGCCTTCTATTATACAATGAATATAACCCATCCCTTGTTTCTTCTTTTTTTTTTTTTCATTTCTACCATTTACTTTCCTTTATAGAAAGAAAACCTAACTTCTAATCCTGGTTTCATGCTTATTTACTGGCATGATTGGAAGTTTTGGTAAATATGTGAGTCTGGGTAGAGGATGAGGAATGATATTTCCTGTTCCGGCTAGGGCACTGGTTGGTGGCAGAGATATTAATCTCTCTCCAGGGGAGTCACAAACTCTTTCAGATATTACACCCAAACCTCAAGCTCAAGTTTATCAGCAAGATGGGTTTTAAGTAGAGAAAGATTGATTAATAACCTAAAGTGAATAAGAAGAAAATCTGGGATGGGTATTCACTACTTTTTTTTGTTTGTTTTTTGCAAGGCAATGGAATTAAGTGACTTACTCAAAATGACACAGCTAGATAATTATTAAGTGTCTGAGGCTGGTGGTCTCAGGTCCTCCTGACTCCAGGGCTGGTGGTTCTCTATTCACTCTGCCACCTAGCTGCCCCTACTATTTTTTGTATCCCATGAGTCCTTTCTTTGATTCTTTGCAATTGTATACATTGTCACTTGACCTCTGTCATTATAACTTTGGATCAGATTCTGACCTATCATAGCTATAGAAATCTAGAAACTCTTCTCACATTTGAATGGCCACTGAGGTCAGAATCTTACAAATCCCTCTAGACTTGTTCAGCCTGATGTTCTAAGAAGCAGGAGGAGAAACCAGTTTCAAGTTTGGTTCATGTTCTCCCTTGTGGGAAGATATAGAGAGAAGGAGGCATGCTTCTTTCCTTCCTCCCCTACCCAGATTTCGTTGATTCAAGGAGACTGATCTCTGGTGTATTTGCTGTTTGGATGGGGCTGAGGTTGGCAGAGAGGGCAAGGACAATGAGGAACTGCAATGCCAAAAGGACCTGGTTTACTGAAACTGCCCCGCTAAAGACAATCTCTGCCCCTGCCCAAGCCCCAACTCCAAGCCACAGAGGAAACCACTGCCTTAACTGCCTCCCTCTTCAATGGTTCAGCAGGAAAAACTGATGTTTGACTTTGAAGTCAGTAGTACTTGGAACTGATCACAATTCTTCTAACGGACTCTTCTGGCCAATTGTTATGTTCCCCTATATCCTCCAGACTTTTCATTCCTTCCTGGATACTGGATTCCCTATAACCAGTTAAAAGAATTACTACATTAACCTTACTTATGTCGTGAGTTGTCAGAGGAGAGAAAAATGCATCTAGAATGAGACCAGTAGATGACCACAGATATGGGGCCAGGAAAAACAAATGAATCTTTCGTCCTCCAAACCTGATGGAACTGCCTGCAACTGTTTTCTAAGTCAGTTCAAGGTGGTGAGCAAGGGAAAATAAAAACAGTGTGAGAGATTTTCATTTGACCCTTAATTTTTCTAGGCTATGAGTTCTGTAAAGATACTTGAGTAAACCAAAAACCAATGGATTGGATTGAAAAAAGAGTGCTATAGTGGGTTCTCCTGGGTTCCCTTAAACAACTCCCATCCTGGTATATTTAAAATGCTACACAGCAGTCTATATTGCTACAGTATTATGGGCAGAATGATGAGACAGCCTATACCTCCTGGAAGGTGGGTGAGTATTTATATTTATCCACTAATATCCCCTGTATTTATTACATGAGTATTATTCTCCAGTTTTATAGATGAAACCAGGGAAGTTACATGAATTCACAAGGTTACACAGAAGGGTAACGAACTATTAGCCTGGGACTATGCACACATACATAGAACTTGGAACTTAAACAACGTGTTGAAACTTAAACAGTGTGCATGGTACCAGGCTAACAGTAGGTGCTTAATAAATACTTATTGATTTATTGATTAAGCCATGTCTTCTGACTAACAGGCTTTTGGTCCTCCCATTGCACCATACTGGCAGCTCAAAGACAGCTGCAATCCAGAGAAAGACACACAGGGGTGTGCTGGAGCCAGCTGGTTGTTAAATTTTCAATGGGAGGATGTACTCAGAAATCAGACAACACTACAAATCAGGGTTTAATATCTTGTTTGCTGACTGTTCAGACTTGAGAAAGTGATGAAGGAAATATTAATTCAGATCAAACTTTAAAATGTCCTGCAAATAATTTTCTTTGTCTGTTGGTAGTCCCATCCTGTACACTAGAAGACTTATTCATGAAGGAAGACAGACCATGGAAGTTAAAAATGAAACACTGTTAGAAAAACCAAAGAAACAACAAAACCACGAAATGGAATCATCTACCATTAGCCCATCAGCAAGTTACAACTGGGATAGAGAGGACCTGTGGCATGATTGGATGAATGTAGGATCTGGGAGTAGCAGATGGGAGCTCACTTAAATTACCTGGGTCTTAATTGGTCCATCTGAAAGATCAAGGGGACAGACTAAATGGTTCACCAAGTCCTTTCTTGTTCTGGACCTGGATGGCTCACCTGTGCTACTTGTGTGGCCTTGGAGAGTAATAATAATAACCAGTCTTGTTATAACTCCTTAAGGTTCGCAAAGCAAATGTCTCATTTTCCCCCACAACAGGAAAGGTGCTTTCTCCCCCGTTACAGAAAGGAAAAGAGGTAAATAAATGTATGTCCAGGGAACGTGGACAGTATGTGTCTGAGCTGAGATTTGAACTCAGGTCATCTTGATTCCTGTAAACCGATTTATCTGTGTCACCATTTAGCATCCATATTTTGTATACCTCTAAGGTGGGGAGATAAAATGACAAGATAACCCTCCAGTCTAAAAACTAAAGTGACAAGGAGTCAGCTTGGTAGCTCAGAAAGAGCCATGGACCGAGAGTCAGGGGAGATTTAGGGTTGAACCCTGATACTGACATATGAGAGGCTGAACCATTCAAAGCAAATTGTTTAACTTCTCTGGTCTCAGCTTGTTTATCTATAAAATGGGGAGCATAATAGATGTACTGCCTGCCTCCCAGGATTATTTTTTTAAATTAAAATTTCATTTAAATTTTACATTAAATTCAAATTAACTTTATTGTAAATTTTTTTTTTTTAGGTTTTTGCAAGGCAAATGGAGTTAAGTGGCTTGCCCAAGGCCATACAGCTAGGTGATTATTAAGTGTCTGAGGCCGGATTTGAATTTAGGTACTCCTGATTCCAGGGCCGGTGCTCTATCCACTGTGACACCTAGCCACCTCTATCTTAAATTTTAAATAAAATTTAAATTAACTTTAATTTAAAAATAATTTTATTTTTAAAATTTAAATTAATTTTATTTTAATTAGCTTTATTTTACATTTTAATAATTTTATTTTAAATACATTTAAATTTAATTTAAAATTAAAATTTAATTTAAATTTATCTTATGTCACTAGCTATTTAGTTAAATTATATATATTTTGAAATAAGTTAAATTAGTATTTTCAATGAACAAATACTTTCCCTGTCTATATACAAAAAACAAAAAAAAGTTTGTAAAAAATTATAATTACATGCAAAGAGAGTTTTCAACATTCATCCTTTTGCAAATTTTGAGTGCCACAGTTTTCTGCCTTCTACATCTTTCCTCCTCCCTCCCCAAATCAGTAAAGAATCTGATATAGGTTTTACATGTATGATCATGTTTAACATATTTCCATATTAGTCATTAACATTATTTTTTTTTAATTTTAAGGCAATAGGGTTAAATGACTTGCCTGAGGTCACACAGCTAGGTAATTATTAAGCATCTGAGGTCAGAGTTGAACTTAGATCTTTCCGACTCTAGGGCTGGTGCTCTATACACTATGCCATCTAGCTGCCCCATTTAACATTCATTTTTTAAAAACTGAGTTTTGAATTTTCTTTTCCTCCCCCATTCCTCGTATACCTCCCTTACCCACTGTGGAGGCAAGAAATGTGATATCAGGTATATGTGTGACATACAAAACACATTTCCATATTGTCTACAATGTAAAAGCAAGAAAAAATAAAGTGAAAAAAATCTGCTTCAATCTGCATTCAGATACCATCAGTTCTTTCTCTGTTGGATGATGCTTCATTTTTATAAAATAGATTTCTTAAACAAAATTTTTGAGAAACAAAAATTGATTTTTCTTCTCATTTCCTGTCTCCAACTGAGGAAAAAACAAGAAAAAGGCAAACAAAGCTTGTGAGACAAACATGCACAGTCAAACAAAACAAATCCCCACTGTAGACATTCCATTTCTATCTCTGTGCAACTAGATAAGTCAACATTCACTTCCTCCCCAGCTCAGTCTTGGGACTTTCCACAAGGGTTAGCCCAGATCTAGCTTCCATTGTGAAATCTCAATTGCAATTTATTTATGAATGAGATGCATGTTCACTATACTAATTATTAAATGCATTTTCAAACTTATACAAAAATAGGTGTTTATAGAATGAGGTAATCAAGATGAAAGAGTTGATCCATTGGATTATTGCAGATGATTGAGTCGGGAATAGCCATGTTTTAGGGAAGTCACTTTGGCAGCTGAATGGAAGAGGAAATGAAGAGAGGAGATACTTGAGACAAATAAGGAGTCAGTCTAGAGGTGACAGGGGTCTGAATTAGAGGGATGGTCCCAGGAGTAGAGAAAAGGCAAGGGATAATGATAGTAATAATAATAACTACTAACATTTATGTAGCATCTGCTAAATATCGGATATTCTGCTAAGCACTTTAAATATTTTTTTCTTTAGGTTTTTGCAAGGCAAATGGGGTTAAGTGGCTTGCCCAAGGCCACACAGCTAGGGAATTATTAAGTGTCTGAGGCCGGATTTGAACCCAGGTACTCCTGACTCCAAGGCCGGTGCTTTATCTACTGTGCCACCTAGCCACCCCTAAGCACTTCAAATATTAGCTCATCTGATTCTCATAATCACTCTGGGAGGAAGAAGCTATTGTTATTCCCATTTTACAGATGAAGAAACTGAAGCAAACAGAAATAAGTAACTTTCCCGGGGAGAGAAAGGTTGTAGAGGCAGAAAAGGTAAGTCTGGTGAATAGTTATATTGTGGGGCTGAAAGAGATAGGATAACTTCAAGGTTGAGACCTTGGGTGACTGGAAAGGTGGATGGTGGGGTTCTTTAGAGTTTTGTAATAGGAAAGTTCACAAGAAGCATGGGTTTGGGGGAAGGATCAGGGACTTAAATCTTTCTTTCAAATCACAACCTTCCCTGCCTGTTCATGCTCTGAGACTCATTTGGATCCACCAAAAATGAAAAGGATGGGGAGGGGGCTCTCACTCAGTGGCCATCACCTTGAAGCATAAAGGGACACGTGCTCCGGTCACATTTCAGGAAATGTCGCTTGCCCACATCCCAATGTCTAGGTTGCTATTAGGTCATAACCTCTCAGAATGGTAGATAGATACCTGTTGTACCCACTGGGCACCAAGGATAGGCGGTGACAGTAGTAGGGGAGCTGGAAGGTGTAGCTGGGCTGGAGACAAGTCTGCAATTGCAGAGAAGGGTGGGTTACAATCCAGCTTTCCTCTCTCTACTTCGTGGATTCTCCCACGCTCAGGGACACTTTCCTACTCCCTGAGTAGGTGCTTTACTTTGGAGACCACTTCCTGGAGACAGTGAGAAGTTAGGGATTCACTTATGGTCATAACACTAATAAAAGGCAGGCTTTCTGACTCCGAAGCTGGCTCACTAACCTGCTCCTCTTAGGAATAGAGGGTGGATCTGTGATTTCTTTGGTGGTGGAAACTCCTGAGTGAGGAAACTCCTTCTAACAATGCAGGTTGGCACCTTCTCTTCAATTTATTATCTTAGGGAGCTGTCTAGACCATTGAGAGGTTAAGAGGATTCTCTGTGATCACACAGCTGGTGTGTGTCAGAAACAGAAATGGAATCTGAGTCTACCTGACCTGAAACCAGTTTTTCTTTGTAGGATGTATTCTCAATTAATTTGAATTTCAAGCACCCCTCTGCTTCCCCCCTTCCTCTCATGTTTCTCTATATGTTTAGGGATAACTAAAATTCCTATATCAAAGAGGGGGAATACTTTTATTCCTCAGTTATAGCTTAAAGACTTAACATACAAATGCAAGGTGAGCTTACAAATTTATAACTAGAACCTCACTTATATTAACTTAACCTCAGGATCAATAAATCAACAGCCTTAAGCAATTCTTCTCCAACTTTGGAGTAGGAGAGAGAGAGGAAAGGAGAGTAGTAGAGCCCAAGGTCCTGAAGAGGTGGGAAGGGGCACTACCTAAGGAAAGGAGAAAGGGATGTAGAAGAGGGGAAGTTAGAGATGGTTAACAAAATTAACTTCCACTAGATCCTTTCCAGTGGTGAGAAGACTGGAAAAGAAAAAGACATTAATATGTCCATCTTTCCTTTCTCTGGTCCATCACATATTTATATAATGAACCAGCATCCATTAGTTGTTCTGTTAGACAGTCCTTGAAGTATAAGGGCCACAAAAGGATTGTTCAGGAAAGTAACTTATTAAGATCTTTTCCTTTTTTATTTCTCTTTCTATTCATACTCTTCCCCATTTCCCAACAGGAAATTCTAACCCCATTAATAGTCAAGACTGGGTGGCTAGGTGGCGTAGTGGATAAGGCACCGTCCTTGGAGTCAGGAGTACCTGGGTTCAAATCCAGTCTCCAGACACTTAATAATTACCTAGCTGTGTGGCCTTGGGCAAGCCACTTAACCCCATTTGCCTTGCAAAAACCTAAAAAAAACATAGTCAGGACTAAGAGTTTTCCATAATATTTATAACCTAAATTGTGAAAATTTACATTTTATTTATAAAATTCCATGAGAAATTAGAAAGCACTTGTCAGAGGAGGCAAGTAAGAAATGTTTGTTGAACACATGAAAGAATGAATAATAGAGCAATTTATGAGGTGTCACAAGTCAGCACAAGCTGATTTAGAGAAGATAATTCCCCACAATTTTTTGCAGGGCTGGGGATGTTGTATATAAAGTTAGATTTTTTTATTTAATGTATTCATTGATTTCACTGATTTCTTTTCCCCTTCTTCTTCTTAAACATTTAAAAAAATTTTTTTTTGTTAAGTGAAATTATCTCTGGAGGACAAAGTGAAGGGATAAGAAAAAATCTTGGCAATAAAAAAGATAACAATAAAATCTATTCTTTTTTGAACATTTAATTCTTTCTCAGTTACTTAGAAACACATTTTTCTTCCTATCACCTCCTTTAAAAAGGCAAGTAGTTTCATATAGATTTTACATGTGCAGTCATGTAAAACATCCATATTAGCCTTGTAGCAAAAGAAAAAGCAGGGCAAAAAGGATAAAGAAAGCTAAAAAAGTCTGTTTCATTTCATATTCAGGTGACAACAGTTCTTTCTCAGGAGGTGGATAGCATTTTTCATCATAGGTCCTTTGAAATTGTCTTGGATCATTGTATTGCTGAGAATTGCTAAGTCATTCACAATCGACCACTAGACAATATTGCTGTTACTATCTACAATGTTCCCTTGGTTCTGTTCATTTCACTTTTTATCTGTTCATGTCAGTCCTTTCAGGTTTTTCTGAAATTATCCTACTCATCATTTCTTCTAGTACAATAGTATTCCTTTATAATCATATTACTACAGCTTGCTTAGCTATTCCCCAATTGATGTGCATCCCTCCAAAAATATATTTTAAAGTTAGTTCATTTATATAGACCTTTAGAATTTACAAACTACAGTTATCTCTTTAATCTCAGAGTACTTACTTGAGCAAGGCACAGAACCCACACATACATGCACAACTATTTTAGACCATGTGACTTTTCAGTTATGAACAACTCTTTGTAACCCCATTTGGGGTTTTCTTAGCAAGAATACTGGAGTGGTTTGTCACTTTCTTCCCCAGCTAATTTTACAGATGAGAAGAAAGCTGAGACAAAAAAGAATTAAGTGACTTGCTTAGGGTCATTCAGTTAGTGTTTGAGGATAGCTTTGAAACTTAGGAAGATGAGTCTTGCTGACTTCAGACCAGGCATTCCATCCATTGTACCACCTAACTGTCCCATGTCCATGCACACATGTGCATACACTCATGAACACACACAATACACACATTCATGTGTGTACACATGCACACATGTACCCACACCCACACAAATTATATATATATATATATACTGGCACATATGTGTCTATACCACCACACATATACAACATACCTCTCTCTCTCTCTCTATATATATATATATGTTTTTTCTTTTTTAGGTTTTTGCAAGGTAATGGGGTTAAGTGGCTTGCCAAAGGCCACACAGCTAGGTCATTATTAAGTGTCTGAGGTCGAATTTGAACTCAGGTACTCCTGACTCCAGGGCTGGTGCTCTATCCAACTGCGCCACCTAGCCGCCCCACAACATACCTATATTCACATGCATTTATACCTGTGTCTGTATCTAGAAATAATTGTCATTTACAGGTGATGAATTGAAGGCTTAGATAGGTCAAGTAATTTATTATCACACAGATGCGCTATGTGATTGAGTGACAAAAAGGGTTCTTATTGAATTTAGAGGTAGAAGAGAGCAGTTTGACCAAAGCACACTTTCTGGAAGAAGACTTGACCTGACCTAAATAGGATTCATCAAGGATGAAGGTTCAAGACAGAAATGGGTTAATATTTATTTTTGCAAGGCAAATGGGGTTAAGTAGCTTGCCCAAGGCCACACAGCTAGGTAATCATTAAGTGTCTGAGGCTGGATTTGAACTCAGGTATTCCTGACTCCAGGGCCAGTGTTCTATACACTGCACCACCTAGCTGCCCCAGCTAATATTTTTTTAATGGTGAAAGAGGAAGTTAAAATTCATGGTCAAATAAGGATTGGAAAATTTTCCAAGTTATCATAGAACTTAGAATTGGAATGAACCTTAAATAGAATCCAATTCAATCTCCTCATTTTATATTTTATAGATGAGCAACATGAAGTACAGGAGTATGAAATAATTTGTCCAAAGTTCACGGAGGTAGAAAGAAACAGAGTCAGGTTTTGGACAGAGGTCTTTAGTTTTCAAATCCTTGAGCAGCATGATGGATAGTGCTGAGTTTAATCAAGAAAACAGGAGTTCAAATGCTACTCAGACACTTAATGGCTCTGTGACTTTGTGTAAATCACTTAATCTCTTTTTACCTCAATTTCTTCAATTATAAAACAGGGATAATAACCACATATACATCTCAGGGTTGTTGTGATGATCTAATGAGATAAAGTTTGTAAAGTGTTTAGTATAATGTTAGGCAGTGGGTACAAAATAAATGATAACTATTCTTGTCCTTTGCATTAAACCACATGTTTATATTGATAGAATGGTGACTCTTGAATTTGAAGGACTGCTGAGTTAAATTTGTGTTTTCTATGAAACCTTGACTCAAACATCCAGGGGCCTTTTTTCTTCCAAACACAGCTCCAACTCCAACTTTCTAGGGACCCTGAGCTGATGTGTGCTGGGAGATGTTACTTCCCTTTAGAGAAATGATTCCAAGAATGTGTATCTGTGTCTCTGCTTGGTTCTTTTTAAATGTTTGTTTATTTTCTAAAAGATTTGCACAAACTGTCCAATGAGTCCATTCTCTCCCATGTTGCCAAGCAAACATACCACGCTTCTGCTGAAAATGGTGCTCCTGTCTTTTCTTCATAATCTCTTAGTTCGTGAATGGCCAGGGATCAAAACCAACAGTCTCAGCAGAGCAAGTTAAACATCTGGCATACTCTCAGGAATAAATTTCTACCTGTCTAGGGGACTCCTCAAAGGAAGACAGAGGTTACAAGCAGAAATCTATTTATATATCAAAGCTTAAATGCACAACTTTAAATTTTTTTCTCTCTAGCTCATTTTAAATGCATTTCAACAACACAAATCTGCTAATAGGATTTAGGGAAGTCATTTTATGAACAGAATTTAAAAGCCCTAGAAAGGGGAGAGGGAGACTTGTAATTTTGTTGCTGGCAGAAATGTATAATAAAGGCAGGTCTATAGAATAAAGGAATTGGGGTGGGGAAGTCCATTAAATTAATGTTCATGGCAACCAGGAGGATTATGAGTGTTGAAGAGAATCTTGTAACCCCAGATGGCACGAGCTCTTGAGCTGATTGTCAATTTTTCAGTGTGAGCATTTACATATTGGAAAGCAACAAAAATTATAAAAAATTATAAAAATTATAAATTGTTGTTTTGCTAACTGTTGATACTTAAGGAAGTGTTGGGAGAAGTGTTAATAATATAGATTAATTTTTAAAAGCGGGTCTTATTTAAATTCTACTCGCCCCCCCCCCCCCAACCTCAGCCAGTTTTAAGAATTCACCAACACATCCGTGCCTTAGCTACATTTTGCTTCGTTGCGTTATTACTAAGTGGAGTCCTGGGATGTTTGGCAAAGATACAGGCCAATAACCAGGAGCAAGACAGCATGGAAAGTAATTTTTGAAACCCAAGTCAAATAGAAGTTGGAATCATGAATTCTGAGCACAGAAAAGAAAAGAAAATGAATAAAAATACAGGTTTTAAAATTTAAATACTTAATGACTTCTCTGAGTAGCTACCTGGATGCTCTTGGTTGGGGAGACTGAATCACAAAAGAGCTAAATATGGTACCTACCCATGGGTACCATATTCTGAGGCTACATAGTAGATGAAGACCAGCCCATAGAACAGAATAGTAGCAGAGAGCAGAAGCAACAACAGTACTGGCAGAAGGCAGTGCCACATACCCCAAAGAATTGACCATGAGATTTTAATTTAAAATGAAAAAAAAAAAACCCACCTCATCCAATGTATCACCAAAAGATGAGAAAAGCACTAAAGAGTAGTTGTGTGATTTTCTCTGGATATTCATGTCTTCTGGTCATATATATTCCTTACCTCTATATCCTGCCACATATAACCTCTGGCAATATATGTTCCCTATGGATGGTCCCCTTTCTCATTGGTGGTTTGACAGTCTGTTGAGAAGTACACTCCCACTTTATGGGGAAAAAAAAATGAAGTCATGTGTCTTGTTAGATAACTCTGTCGTCTACTGAAATGGCTCATCTCTCCTGGATTTGGTTTGCAATCTTGCCCCCTTTCTATAGGTCTTGGACTCTGATATCTTGCTAAAGGGCCTGCATAGATCAAAGGTTCCCTGTGATGGGTGCAGGAGAGGATAAGTTGTTTTGAGGGTGTTTAGTAACTTATGCAGGAAAAGATATTCATACCCTCTGTAGGCTATAAAAATTGAAGAAAAAATTTGCCCACCTCTCTTTTGCCCATCATTTTGGGGCAGTTTTCTCTTGGAAGGAACCAAATAGGGAAGTGGAGGGGAGGTCAGTCTAGAGTGAGAGTAAGGAATAAGATAGTTTGCATGCTCTTTTAGCGTGAATCAAGAGAAGGTAGTTAAATGGAACAATGATGCAGATGATCTAAATCAAAAAGGGATAGACTACAAAGTCAGAATAAAGTGCTATAAAATGGCTTAATGGTTTCTCTGATTAATTAGTTGAATGCTCTTGGTTGGGGAGATCACTTCACAAAAGAAAATATGGTACCTGACTATAGATATTCTGAGGCTACAGAGTGGATGAAGACCACCCCATAGAGAAGGATAGTAGGAGGGAGCAGACACTTACTAGTTGTGTGTATCTAGGCAAGTCACTTAATTTTTCATTTAAAAAAAAATCTATAAAGTGGCAGTGGGGGTAACTCTGTGGTACAGTGGATAGAGTGCAATTTGAATATTGTCCTGAGGGCAATAGGGAGCCACTGGGACTCCTTGAGCAAGGGTGTGCTGTGGTCAGATCTAGAGAAGGAAATGGCAAACTATTCTTAGTATCTTTGCCAAGGAAACCCCAATAAGGTCACAAAGAGTTGGCCATGGCTGAAAAACCACTGAACAACAAAAACAATAACAATTTTTTTTTTTAGTCTTTGCAAGGCAAATGGGGTTAAGTGACTTGCCCAAGGCCACACGGCTAGGTCATTATGAAGTGTCTGAGGCTGGATTGGAACTCAGGTAGCTGCCCCAACACTAACAATTTCAAGAGATCTTGAGAGACTCTCTCGAGACATTGGGTAAGCTGACTTTGGAAGAAATATGGACGGATGTGGGCACAAATGGGCAGTAGTCTGTCCTGCTGAAGAGGATTGACAAGATCCCAGATCTTGTATCACACGGTCTTATAACAAAGCCCAGCATATCCTTGTGCTGCCGGCCTGGGCTGAGGGTTAAGTCATAGTAGCTATCTTGCTCCTTTGGCTTGGAGCTCAGTGACCATCATTGCTCCTCATCACTTGCCCAAAGGTTGAATTTATGATCTTAGATTGGAAAGATGATCTGCCTTACTTTCTCTGTTGATTTTCAATTCACTCTTTGGTCAGACATTCTCGTTCAGTTGTCACTGGAGCAGTCATGGGATAACTGGACTATTCTGCTTTTTCCTGCTCTCGTCTCTACTGTCTTGACTGTGTCTCTACTGTTGTGTCTTTCTTTTTGTTCTCAATAGAATTAATACCTAGTAGATCCTTACTGGATATACAGTGATGATAATTGTCTATTTAACAGCCAAGGTAAGTCTTGAAATTCCCACTCTGTGTGGCTGCAAGTATTGGGAAGAAATGGATAAAGTGTTTGTAATTTTAGTTCTGTCCTTTCTTTCATGGTTTTATTTTCCTTAGAGGTCATTTAGATTTTTTTTTCAAGGCAATGGGGTTAAGTGGCTTGCCCAAGGCCACACAACTAGGTAATTATTAAGTGTCTGAGGTCGGATTTGAACCCAGGTCCTCCTGACTCCAAGGCTGGTGCTCTATTCACTGTGCCACCTAGCCGCCCCTAGAGATCATTTAAAAATTTGTCTTTTCATTGCCAGCATCTGGAAGCATGGGTTGAGCATCAGTGCTGTATAAAGACCCTTATTACCTCTAGTCTGGACTCCTGCAATGTCTTCAAATTGGTCTCTTACTTCAAATATCTCCCTTCTCCAATCTCTCCTCTGCACAGCAGACAAGGTAATTCTTCTACAGTGTAGATCCCAGTTGGTTACACCCCTCTTCAGGGAGCAGCAGTGGCTCCCTAATTCCTTCAGGATCAAATATAAAATTATCTGGTTGTCATTTACAGCTTCACACAAGCTGGCCCCTTCTTACCTTTTCATTAGTCTCACCACTTTATCCCTCTCCATAAACAGATCTTTTATCACATTGTCTCATCACATATCCCATAAACAACATAAGCATGCACCCATAAACAATCCATAAACAACAGTTCAACTACACAGAATTTACAATTCCCCCTGAAAACAATACTCTGATCTTTTTCCTAGGATATTGGCTATCCCCTTTGCCTAGAATATTCTGCCCTACACAGCCATCTCTTAGTTTCCTTGGCTTGCTTCAAGACTCAGCTCCAACCCCACTTTCTTATCATCTAATTTTTAATGTCTTCCTTTTGAGATGACTTGCCATATACATTTTCTATAGCTTGTGTGTACCTATTTATTTAAATTTTAAAAATTTGAATATCATTAAATATAAATAATATAAATTTAAATAAAATTGAACAACAGTGGATGGAGTGCCAGACTGGTGAGGAAAGTTCATCTTCACAAGTTTAAATTTAGCCTCAGGCTCGTATAAACTGTGTGACCTTGAGCAAATCACTTAACCTTGTTTGTTGCCTCAGTTTCCTCACTTTAAAATGAGATGGAAATTGAAAATCACTCCAATATCTCTGCCAAGAAAACTCCAAAATGGGGTCATGAAGAATCGGACATGACTGAACAAGAAACAACAGAAATTATTTATGTTCTGTTTTCCTCCTTCAACTCTGAGCTTCTTGTGTGCCGAAGCTATTTTTGGCCTTTTTTTGTATCTTCAGCACCCAGCATTGTTTCTTGCACATAGTAGGTGACTAACAAATGCATTTTGATTGTCTGACTATAGTCAACAAAGATTCTGCCACTCTTTAACTTGTGATCCCAGGAAAATTGTTTTCTCTCTTTTGGGTCTCAGGTTCCTAATTCATAAAAGAAAGAAATGAGACCATGTCATTCCTAAGTTCTTTTTTAGCTCTTATTCCTTCTGACTTTCAGATAAAATTTTTTTTCCTTAAGATCAATTCTCCTTTTCACCAGGAGATGGCAGCTTCCTACTGTTTTAAATGGGAGACTTCATTTGGGGGGAAAATGGGAAAAAAAAATCAAAAACCCTCTATGAGTGGACAGTTCCAGTTGGTGAAGAAACGGAGGTCTTTGCGATGTGGATTTTAACTTAAGAAACTAAGAACTATATTTTTAAAGCTTTTCCTCAAATGTCAGAAGCTTCCCCTGCTAAGTATGTTTCAGGTTAAGGACCTTTCCTCTTTGCCTCTTCTTTGCCCCAGGGTTGGAGCATTAGACCTCAGAGAGGTTGCTCTGCTCTAAGAGTCTCTTCTCCAAGGGTTTTTTAGTTATGTTATATTCTGTGGGTCACCTGCCAGGGTCACCATGCAGACTCTTTGTTTTGAGGGGTCTCCTGGAAAGGAAGCCCCAGAGGGAAGGTGCTACTTTGCAGGGGGCACCTTTCTAAGAAGCAGTGTGCCATATTGGATAGAGCCAGAAAGACATGGGTTCAAATACTAATTTAGGCACTGTTTAACTGGAGGCGTAGAACTCTGGCCCTGGAAGGGCAAAACTCATCATAATAATCATATTAAGAATAGCTAGCTCTATGGAAAGTTTTCAAAGTAACATACATATATTATCTCATTTTTATAGAACAGGAACAGAAGGCCCAAGTCATTTCACTTTTTTTGAGCTCTAATGTGAAATGAAGGTGTTGGGTCATTTCTAGTTCAAAATCCGATTTTCCCTAAGATATTCAGTGACGTTGAACTTTTAAAGCAACCTGACCTGCATTTACATATTTTAAAATAATTTTTAGCACAGAATTGAGTAAAGGCATGGCTGGCTATGTTTATCATATTTGCAGATGATCGAAATTGAAAAGGGATAGCTAAGTAACTAGACTACAAAGTCAGAATTCAAAATCCTTCTCTAAGAACTGAGGCTAGGTTCTTAGATGACGGACTTGAAAACCTGGTTAGTTTTTTTGAGGGCAGAGACAGATTAGAACACTGGGCAGAATGGACTAAAGTGGCAGAGCCATAATAACCAAGTTATATTTGGTAACTTCACAAGTACGAGAAGTAGGAGGCATGGCTACTCAGTAGTTTGTCTGAAAAAAAGTCTAGGGATTTTAGTGGACAGTAAATTCAACATGAGTCCATTGTAATATGAAAATTATGAAAGTGAGTGAGATCATTATCTACATTAAGAGTCAAATATCATCTAAAGTTCTGGGCATCACATTGATGTCACTGTTGTTCAATCATGTTTATGACCCCATTTGAGATTTTCTTTTCTTTTTTTAATTTTTATTATAGATTTTATTTATTTTGAGTTTTACAATTTTCCCCCTAATCTTACCTCCCTCCCCCTACCCCCCACAGAAAGAAATTTGCCAGTCTTTACATTGTTTCCATGGTATACATTGATCCAAATTGAGTGTGATGAGAGAGAAATCATATCCCTAAGGAAGAAACATAAAATAGAAGAGATAGCAAGATCAGACTATAAGAGATAGCAAGATCAGACCCCATTTGGGACTTTCTTGGCAAGGATACTGGAGTGGCTGCTATTTCCTCCCATGGCCCATTTTTTATAGCTGAGGAAAACAAAGCAAACAGGATTAAGTGACTCACCCAAGGTCACTTTTGTAAGTGTCTAAGGCCAGATTTGAATCAGAAACAGGAATCTTCTCAACTTCAGGTTTGACATTCTATCCACTGAGCCCCTTAGCTTCCCACAACAACAAAACATTATGGGAAAGATACTGCTAAACAAAGAGCTTCCAGAGTGAGCCATTTGAGTATTGAGTGAAGGAACTGGTTGTGCTTAGTCTAAAGAAGGGGGGAGACTTACAGATGACATGATAGATGGTTATCTTCATAAGTTTGCTTTGACCTCTACATGGAAGAAGATTGGGTTTAATCTGTTTGGCTCCAAAGGGCAGAGGTAGGAGCAGAGGGCAGAAGTTGCAAAAAGGCCAATTTAGGTTTGAGGTTAAGAGAAACCTCCTAACAAATAGCATTGTTCCAAAGTGGAATGGATGTCCTTGGGAGGTAATAGTTCCCCCCCTATGGGAAATTTTCTACCCAAGGTAGGATGACCACTTGTCTTCTATATTTTCTCATCTCAACCTCCACTCAGCTATCAATGCAATCTTTCCAAAGCAAACATCTAACCACATCATGCCCCCTTCAATAAATTCTTATAGCTTTCTCAAGGATTAAACTTAAAAATCCTTTGACATTCAAAGCCCTTCCCAATCTCCCTTTCTTTCCTCTCCAGTCTTCTTATGATAAACTCCCTCCCTTGCCCTCCACAATCCATGACACAGGCTTCCTGACTATTGCTGGCATGACACACCATTTCCTGCTTCTGGATATCTTCATTGGCTAGTCTTTAAACCTGGAATATTCTCCCTGATCATCTCTACCTTCTGGCTTTTTTCAGCTCCTAACTCGAATCCCCCCATCTGTCTATGAGAGGGCTTTTCTGATCTCCCTTGATTCTAGTGCTTTCATTTATTCTGTTTAGAGATTATTTATAGATAGTTGTTGCATGTTGTTTCCCCATTGCACTAGGGGTTCCTTGAGAGCAGGACTGTCTTTTTGCCTTTTTTTGTATCTCCTCAGCTTTGGCAAAGCAAAGTAGGCACTTAATAAATACTCATCAACTGTTCAAGTATAGGCCACTGAGATTTCAACAGTTCTGAAGTTTCACGAGTCTGAAGGTTGCTCTAATTGTAAGGAAGAGTCAAGTCAAGAAATATACATCATTAAATTGAGATTTGAGAGTCTCAAGCTTTCAGTGGAGCCCCCGGTAAATAAGTCCCCATTATCAATCTAGGGATATAGCCATGCCATTGTCTACATTCCTCAGTCTAGGGAAAAGACCATTTGAATTTGTGCCTTTATTCTTCTCTCGAGTGGAAAAGTGAATGGAGTTGGGAACAAATTCTCCCTTCTCTTTGAGTTGTGATGATTCCCATCTCCGGAGTAAGGAGTGCTTACTGCACCCTTCCTCTACTGCACTTATTGTTGCCAATTTTTTTTTCTTTGCAAGGAAATATTTTTGAGGTTTGATTGATCCTGCATCTGTGGATTCTAAATCACCTCCTTGGCCAGGAGCCTACACTCCATGTGCCTCCAAAGGGACTGGAGATAGTTATCTTTTATCTCTCTCCCAGCACCTTTCTGAAATCTGCCAAAATTTAAGTGAAGCCAGAGAACCCCAGAACCAGTCCAAGACTAGCTTCAGTCCCAAGACTGAAGTCTAACCTTTGCAAATCTGATGCCTTCTTAGATACGATCAGTATTTGGGAAGTACACTTTTCTGGAGCATGGTGAGGAGATAGCTGAAGGTCATCACTTCCATCCTCTATCTTCAGAAATAATCCTTCCTTCCTTCCTTCCTTCCTTCCTTCCTTCCTTCCTTCCTTCCTTCCTTCCTTCCTTCCTTCCATCCTTCCTTCTTACCTTCTCTCTCTCTCTCTCTCTCTCTCTCTCTCTCTCTCTCTCTCTCTCTCTTCCTCTCTCTCTCCCCCACTTTTCTTATCTTTTTCTTAAGCTCAAAAGCCACATGGTGTGCTCCAAGGGGCACATAAAGGATCCACTGCCCCAAATATCTCTCCCATCAGCCTGAGACTTGGAGTGTCCCATCACTAGTTAGTCCTTTAACTTAAGATAATTGAAATTTAGTCCTTTTAAAATGTACATAAAGCATTCTCTAGAAAGGCTATCACCCAGTTCCTGAGGCATATATTATTAACTTTGGACCTCCAGAAATTGAGACTCAGGATCAAGGAGTTGAGAACAGAGGGGCATCTCTTGGCATCCAGGGTCATAAGGAGAGATCTGGGTGCCCATTAGGAGCAGAGGAGCATTTAGGAAAGAAGGTCACTGCATATCCTGACTCCAAATTAGTCCCCAGACATCCCTGGTAACTGCATTGCTCTACCTAGGTCTTCGAGTAGGATCAGAGCCAGAACTAGGATGGAGTGACTGGGGCTTTGTGCCAGGGCACTATACACGGATACTTACTTACATCAGCTCAAGGGCCTGGTCGGTGGCAAGACCACAGGGGGGTCAGGGGGCTTTGGTATTTATGGTTCTGCGGAGACCAGGAATGATAGGAGTTGGAAGGAAGGATTCCTATCATTTCCCTTTTCCTTACTTTAACTTCAAACACAGACATACAAACACAGACACCGACACAGACATAGACACAGACATACAGACACACACACACACAGACACACAGACACACAGACACACAGACACACACACACACACACACACACACACACACACACACACACACACACTTCCTGAAACCAGAATATTTCATTGACTTTTTAAAAAATATTTTGCTTTAATCAGCCGGGATACTCCTTCTCACCCTTTCACTTCAAAACCATCCCCTGACTGAAAATATAAGAAAACAAGGAAAAGTATGTCCATTACAAATATGCATAGTCAATAAAACAAATTTCTACATTGACCACGTCCCCCCAAAATTATCTCATTCTGAATTCTGAGTCCTTTAGCTCTCTGTGGGGTGGGGGGTAAGGTTCGGACATATTTTAACATTAGTCCTCTGGAATCTTGATTGATCATTACATTAATAAGAATTGAACATGGTGTGGCCAAATGGCACAGTTAGAGAGAACACTGGTCTTGGAGTCAAGAGGATCTGAGTTCAAATTTACCTTAGAGACGTACTAACTGTGTGACCCTGGGTAAGTCACTTAACCCTGATTGCCTTAAAAAAAATTAAGCACAATAATATTCTATCACATTTATATAACATCATTTTTCTTTTTTAAAAATTTTAAACTTAAATACAAAATAAGGAAAAAACATTGTCACATACACAGCAAAACATAAGAGAGGATTCATAATATAAAGGCATTTTTTTTTGGTTATGGCATTCAGATAGTCCAATGCCACTTAAATTTTTCTCAATTTATTTTCTAGGTCAGTTATATGTGCCATGAAATACCTTACATTTTCTCCTATTTTACCCCTCTTTTGACTTTGCTTTAAAACTCCTCATTGTCTCATGAAATCATTGGCTTTTATTTGGTTCATTTTAATTTTCAGGGGACTTATTGCTTGAACAAGATTTTGAACCTCTTGTGCCAAGCTATTAATTACCTTTCCAATTCTTTCTTTTAGGGTTTTTTTTGGGGTTTTTTTTGGCAAGGCAATGGGGTTAAGTGGCTTGCCCAAGGCCACACAGCTAGGTAATTATTAAGTGTCTGAGGCCGGATTTGAACTCAGGTACTCCTGACTCCAGGGCCGGTGCTCTACCCACTGTGCCACCTAGCTGCCCCTTCCAATTCTTTCTTCAATAGTTTTGATTTCTTTTCAGTTTTTTCCTCAATCATTCCATTTAATAAAAAAATTACAATTCTTTTTAAACTCATGCTTTATCTCTTCAAGAATTCTAGTTGAGTTTGTAACTAAGTTGTATGGTTTTGTGTTTCTTTTTTTCCTGAGATATTGATTGTAGCTATTTTGGAGTCATTCTTTTCTTCTGTTTTTGTGTCTTGAACATCCATGCCAATATGATATCATTATGGTGGGATTTTGGTTGTAGGTGTTGCTGTTTGCCCTTTTTCCCAGACTGCTTCTTGACTTTAGGCTAGCCAGGGCTGGACTCTACCACACTTCTGGAGAGAAGGTCTGGGCTGCTGCTCTCGTGAGGGATAGTGAGTGTTTGCTCCTAGTGTGGATCTGGTGGAGCCTTGCTTTGGGTCTAGACTTGACATATAGTTTGTCCTTCATTTTCGAAGACGACTGCGACATCAGGGAGGTGATGTCATGACAAGCACATGAAGGAGATTTGAGTGAGTGGGGGCTGTGCTAAATCACCAGTCTCACTTTTTCCTCCAGGATCATCTGGGTCCAGTGGCCAGATAGGAATCAGGATGACTGGAGATAGCCCTGGATGCCAGGCAATCAGGTGAAGTGACATGCCCAAGGTCACACAGCCACTAAGTAGCGAGTGTCTGAGGTCAGTTACTGTCCTCCTAAATCCAAGGCCAGCTCTATCCACTGCACTGAAGTACTCTAGTGTGTTCCTTTCCCAGTCTAAGTCCCAGTGTCCACAGGTCTACTCTGTCTCTCTAGGTGGACCTCGGAGAGACAAATGATTCACCGTAACTTTTTCTGAATTTCCCCCACAGATTACATCTGGTGCATTTTAGAGGAGTTTGTGCTTCCTATCATTCTACCATCTTGGTTCCATTTCCTATATCTTCTCACTAATGGTGAATAAGTCCTGGTCCTAGACAAATGGTTTGAAAGAGCCAGGTCCCAGTGCTAAAATGCTGTGCATAGGTGTCCAAGTGAACAGAAATCCCTGTCCTGTTGTTACTGAGTGGTCCATATAGAAGTCTGACTCTTTCCCACCACAGAGAGAGAAGTGAATGTTAGGAACTACTGTGGTTTTTGTCCTCCACTGGATTGTGGAGTGGAACAGCAGAAGGAGAAGACATTGCTCAGACTGGGTCCTATACCTCATCCCTAAGCCCCTGACATTTCCCCCCCTCCAATGTAAGCACTTATTTACTCTTCATATTTTGTAAGGGAACAATGGAAGAGACATTGTCCCTGGTTTCCTTCAGTTGTCGCCAGGCAGGATATAGTCTAATTTGACATTGTGACTGTCCTTTTGGCTAATAGACCTTATACACAAGCCAACACCTGGGTATCTTGCAGGCAGAGAAAGGGGGACCAATTTTTGCAAAGTAGGCTGGGCTGATCTCCAGAATGCTGGCTCAATGGGCCTCCATCTCCCCCTGCCTCATGGGGTTTGTGGGGTAGGGGGAGGTATGCCTCTGTTGGCAAGATGTGGGGGCCCTTGCTGCCAGAGATGCATCTCCTTGTTCCAAGCCCTTCCTTTCCAGGCCTTTTTGATGATCTGCATTGAAACTCTTTGATATTTTCCATATGTTACAAATTGCTGAGCTCACACAGCTTACAAGACTCCCAGGTGTGTAGAAGTGCATGCTGACTTGCCTGTCTTCTCTTGCAAAAGGTTGGCTTGTATTTCCTTAAAAAGTGACTTCATCTTGAAACCCTAAACTGGAACAGAAATACAAATCGACCTTCTTTGTTTAAGAATTTAGTCAACCATAGATGGTTTCAAAATAATCACGAATGATAGAAAAACATTTTATTACACATTTCTTATTAGAATATGTAGATGGTTTTTTTTTTACAAATTAGAAAGCCAAGGCAATCAGATCCAGTCTGCCAACTCTCACTTTTGGCTTGGTGAACATTTAAAATCATATTGGAAGGAGGTTTAACACTGATGATTGCACAGTTTGATTACTAGACTTTCCAAGATAATGGTTTCTTAAAATTGTTTCTTTCAGCTAAAAGTTAAATAGTGAAAATAGTGACTTATTTCTCACAGCCAAGTAATTATACAGAAGAGATTTATTGTTAAAAGAAGAGGAAAAAAAAAGAATAGCAGGGATTAGTGATCTTCCAAGATTCTTATTATTTCCCCAAAACAAAGTCCTATATATTCCAGAAAAGGAGGAAAGTTCTGTTAGCCACATACCCCATTCTTGTTAAAGACAGGAGCATCCAGGCGATTGAACAGGGAGTGGGATGTGTTTGGAAAAAGTTTTGTAAGGTGATGGCCAAGGCAGTGACCTGGGAGTTGGAAGAGCTGGATACTTAGACTCATCCCTGGAACTGTGCAGTCTTGGGCAAGTCATTCCCTTTTGATTGGTTTGTTCAGTAAAAATAAGGATGGGAGGAAGGTTGGACTAGACAAAATTCAAGGTCATAGAAGATTTTAATAGCTCTCTTGTAAGTACAGATGCTGCCCCTTGCTCAAAATACTCCCTTGAGGATTCCTACAAAATCCCATTTGTAGAGTCATTCTGCTTTACCCTACTCTATCGTCACCCCCAACTTAAAAAAATCTATAATACTTTTACCTCCTTGGCAAGATTCCTGACCTATTTTTGAAAGGGCCCATCTTATGTTAAGTCTTGCCAAGCTCTTTAATTGGCATATGCTATTAGCCAATAGCCCATCTTGTGGGGAAAGTTGGGACAAATTAAAAACATGAGATGTATAATTAGAAATGTATAACTCTGTTCATGGAAGTGGAATCATAATCAACACAAAAGACACAGACCCAGGAGATGTGTCCCCTAGGAAACTGAACTGTCAAAAATCGGGGGACAAAAGCCTCCACCCCCCATTCTCACATGGAAGTCTTCAGGGTAGAAACAAGATAGGAACAAGCAATTATTAAGTATCTACTATATGCAAATGGTAGGTATTGCTTGGTTGGTTGGTTGTTGTTCCTCCTTATGGAAGAAGACCAAAATGACATCATTTTATTAGAGTCAAGTTATAGTATGTCTAATGTGACTGATCAGACCAATATGAGCTTGGAATGCTCTACCATAGAATGGGGCACAGCTAATCCACATGAATACCTAGGATGGTTATTTGGGGTAGGTTTTTTGGTTGGGTTTTTTTTTTTTTAGGTTTTTGTAAGGCAAATGGGGTTAAGTGACTTGCCCAAGGCCACACAGCTAGGTAATTATTAAGTATCTGAGACCGGATTTGAACCCAGGTACTCCTGACTCCAGGGCTGGTGCTTTATCCATTGGGGTAGGTTTTAAGAACTTACTGTAGACACTCTGCTAAGTGTTTATAAATATCTCAGTTGATCCTTGCAAATAAAACACTTCAAATTTGTAGATGATGAGAGATCTGGGGAAAAGGAATCTGTGTTCTATTGATGTCATGGGCTCATAGAATCAGAGATGATCTTGTTCACTGTCTATTCTGACTCCATTTTACAAATGAGGAAAGCAAGACTCTGAGCAGAGAAGTAATAGGTGATAGTGGCATAGTAAGTCAGGCATTGGAATTGGAAACAAAGAAGATTCAAGTTTAAAACCTGCCTTGGACACTTCTTGGTTGTTTGATCCTGGGCAACTCACTCAGTCTCTCTAAGTCTTAGTCTCCTTATCTGTGAAATGGGGAGGTCTGGATTTGGCCTCCGATATCACTTTCTTCTCTAAACTGATTTTGACTTGCCCAAACCACTAGCTAAACCAGAGCCTTGAATTTAGACCAGGACTCAAATTTCCTGACTCCCCATTTTGGGATTGTAGACAAGGTCAGAATTAAGCAGAAGGATCTTCATGGTATATTATCTCAAACTAAACTATCTAGGGCTTCTCAATAAGAAATTTGAATATTAATGGACTTAAGAAGGTCCCAAAAAGTTGAGATAGGTTAGATGTTTAGTGGCTGGCCCCAACTTTCTTTTTCTTTTTTGTTTTTTGTAAGGCAATGGGGTTAAGTGATTTGTCCAAGGTCACACAACTAGGTAATTAATAAGTGTCTGAGGCTGAATTTGAACTCAGGTCCTCCTGACTCCAGGGCTGATCCTTTATCCACTGTGCCACCTAGCTGCCCTGGCCCCAACTTTCAAAGAAGACCCAAGAAGTCATTCAACAAATTTTGCATGGAATGAGCCAGTGGATGATTTTGTCATTTGGAAAAGGAGTCACCCTCAGGATTTACCCAGCATTTTCAAGGATCTAAAACAGGAGGGACCCAATATTTGAATCTCAGAGGTTGAGTCCACATCTTATTCTGGGTCCTCATTGTCACCTCCCAGTGAAGGCTTTTGTTCTGACATCAAGATGTTTCATTAAGATATCTCTTCTGATACTAGGTCCTCATTGCCACATTTGAGAATGATGAGTTATAGCTATTGATACCTCCAAGCTGTACTTTTAAACGGATGTTTAAAAGGGAGAATGACACAGAGTCAGAGGGACAGATGCAACTAGGAATGGGTTTTCCTGGTGAGATTTAAACTTGGTTCTCTGAAGGGGCAGTCTATGGAATTCTTCCTCAGGCTCAGGTCCAGAAGAAGGAACTGACTATCAAACTCAACGATTTTCTCCTGCAGTGGGAGCCTCAGCTAAGAGGTAGTTAACAGTTAAGAGCCAAGAGGCAGGTTCACAAGGTTAAAACAAGGTGTAGTTGTCATTAACTCTGTTCCAAAGATTTATCACATTCTGATCCTTTGGTATTTGTCAAAGACCTCAGGCAACTTGAAGAACAAATCCCAGGGAAGCCTAGGAACCTGCTGAAAGAGTCATCCATGGCAACACGTCCCTAAGATCACCCAAAGCCTTGATAAAGAGGTCTTTGCTTTCCCCTCTCTTCCTTTAATCAGTTCTGTTGTTAGAACACCTTACAAATATCAGTCCGCGACTGGTTGTATTCTACTTTTGGGTAGCCCCAGTCGGCCCCATTTTGGGAAAGGGAGATCAATGCTGTCCTCAGGACTAAGGACAGCAGCTGTTCTATTTCCATTCTCATAGGTCAAGTTAACAAAATGTTTGTGTTAACAAAATGGAAGTCAAGCTACATCAGATGGCTTGATGTTTCAAGGAAGAGGGGAAAGGAGAGGGGGGAAATTTTGAAATTGAAATTTTGTAAAAAATGAATGTTAAAAATTATCTTTAACCATAATTGGAAAAAATACTCTCAAAATGGAAGACAATTTTCAGAAATTATTTGTGCTAAATATCATAGCTATTTCTCTCATCTCAGCTTCTTCTCATATCATTCTCACGCATCCACTAGCAGGACCATGACTAGGAGTTTTTGCATCTGAGGTAAGTCTCAGAACTCATCCACAGTAATCAGCCTAAGGTGTATCTTCCATGAAAGGGATGAAAAGAGATCATCCAAACCCACAAACAGAAAGTTTTCTATTTAATTTATTATTCTTGTTTAGTGCAAACATTCTGTTGCATCTATCACATCGAAGGATTGCAAATGATTGCTCTTGGGAGCACCATTCACCCTACTCTTGTTATGGATCTATCTACCACCATTGGGCTGGATCCCATGTATCAAAGGTATCTATGGATTATCATACAATTAGAGGGGATGAATGTTTTGAGTGGAGGGAGGAAGGGGGTGGTGCTGAAAGGACAGCAAGCCTTGTCAGGCCACAGCTCCAAATAGCTCTCAGGATGCCAAGAACTTGACATGTAGGGAGCTGTGTCTTTGCCTTAAGGATTCTTTTAACAGGTGAATAGCAAGGAGAATTCAACAATCCCATTTTCCAAAGATCTAAATGAACCTTGAATGCTCAGGAATTCATCACAAATTAAAGTTGTCTTAAGTTTAAAAAAAAAGAAATCCTTCTTTCAACTGCAATAATGAACTGAAAACATATGGTTAGATCTAAAAGCACTTGGCTGTGTTCTGATCATTATCTGAGAATATTTGTCACTGAAATTTGTTGTGTTAAGGAGTCTTAGAAGTATTTATAGTAATTAACTCTATTATGCCTAAATTAAAATGCAGATTATCCCCTTTGTTGCTTAGGGCAATTGCATACTCATATGAAAATAATTTTCTGATTAGGGGAAACCTCAAGGAATAAGCTTGAATAGAAAGAGTGGGTCTGGGTGTGTGGCTATTTACATGTGTATGCATATAGCATACAGATGGCAAAAAACTCAATCCTGGCTCATTTCAATGGTTAGTAAGATATTGAAAGTACATGGTCATAGGGTCAGAAAATTCTATTTCAAAATGCAGACTTTCAACTCTCTGCCTGTCTATGCCTAGTCTTAGTTCTCTGAGCTTGTGGTGCCTTGTTTAAGATGTAATAAATTGAATTTCCATAAGTAGTGGGTTTTGAGGGAGCTGATTTAAAATGGTGATGTTGTAATTCCTAAGTTGAAAACACCTAAAATATAAGACATTATAGTTTGTGAAAGTAACTGAGAACAATTTTATCTTACAAGAGAGCAAAAAACCATTGGGGAAAAAGCAAGTCATCAAGATGAATTGGAGCAGCTGGAGGAATAGGGTGATGCTTAAATCAGAGAAGAGTGGCAGCTAGGTGGATAGAGCACTGAACTTTGAATCAGGAAGACTCATATTCATGGGTTCAAATATGGCCTCAGGCACTTGCTAGTTGTGTGACTCTGAACAAATCACTAACCCTGTTTGCCTTAGTTTCCTCATCTGTAAAATAAACTGGAGAAGAAATATGGCAAACCACTCCAGTATCTTTGCCAGGAAACCTCAAATAGGATTATAAAGAGACATTCATGACTGAAAACAAACACAA
Organism: Macrotis lagotis; assembly: GCF_037893015.1. Taxonomy (NCBI): domain Eukaryota; kingdom Metazoa; phylum Chordata; class Mammalia; order Peramelemorphia; family Peramelidae; genus Macrotis; species Macrotis lagotis. Next base: position 36,752,949 of record NC_133659.1, on the reverse strand, counting down.
AGCCAAAGAAGAAAAAACTTGGGATTGGGGGTTTTTCCAAGACAGCTGTTTTCAAGTTTTTGAAGGTCGGTCATGTGAATGAGGAATTGGACTTATTTTGATTGATCCCAGAAAATAGACCCAGCAACAATATGTGGAAATTTTAGGGAGGCAGATTTTAACTCAACATAGTGGAAAAATCTCCTAATATTTAAAACTGACCTAGGATGAAATGAATCTTCTCAAAGACTGATGAATGAGCTCTTACTAGAAGTTTTCTGTTAGAGACTGTCTGGTGACTTTTGGAAGGGGCTAGACTACTTGACTTCTGAAGTCTGTTTTCAGATTTGATGAACAGTAGAGAATGTGGGATGAGAGTAGGAAGAATAGGGAGAATGGTTTTGCTACAGAGCAGAAGTGCAAGAGGATGAGGAAGGAATCTTGCTCATTGGGTAGCAAATTCTCTTGGTTTCATGAGCACTGGGGCTCTAGAGAATGAAGGCTTTTGCCCTTATCAGGACCCGTAACGGCTGCCTTTCTGGCTCTACAGATCAAATATCTTGCCTCTAAGATTATGGAAACATCAAATAAAACAGATTATCCTAAGCATTTTTGTAGATGGAGGATAACAAATGGAAGGAAAATGAAGTAGTTTTATAAATATTTTTGCATTTCTCTCCCCTTCTCAGCCACAATTTGGAGTCTGCCAGCTTTGTATCCAAGGTGTGAAATGAAGATGTAGTGATTGTATAGAAGGAAAAATTGAACTATAGTCAGACCAATTAAGTTTTCTTTATTTGACCCTGGAGACCAAACTAATAGCAGTGGGTGGAAGTTGTATAGAGGCAGATTTTGACTCACAAAAGAAAGGAAAATCACCTAGTAATTATAACAGTCCCAAAGTGATGTTGACTTTCACAGGATGCCAATTTATTTTTTGTCATTTGATGTCTTCGAGAAGAGACTAAAATAAAGTTCACTTGTGGCATTTTATAGAGGGAATTCTTGCCCAGGTGTAAGTTGAACTGAGTGACTTTTGAAGTCCCTTCCAAATCTGACATCCTATAATTCTTTAATGATAAGATATTCTGTTGTTCAGTTTGTCTGACTCTTTATAATCCATTTTGGATTTTCTTGGCAAGGATACTTGCCATTTCCTTCTCCAGTTCATTTTACAGATGAGGAAACTGAGGTAAAAAGCATCAAGTGATTTGCCCAGGGTTACACAGCTAGGAAATGCATAAGACCGGATTTGAACTCATGAAAATGAGTTTTTCTGACTTTAATCCCGTACTCCATTCACTACATCACCTATGATAAGACATTTGTGCCCCAAGATCTATTTTTAAAGGCACTTAAGGATCATTTCTCAAGATTTCCCCAAGAACAAAAGAATCCCAAAGAGTGAAAAATCATGAATCAATTCAATAGTCCCTTTTTTTGGTACAATTTTTGTGAGAATGGTCAATGATTGCCTCTAGGGAATCCTTGATGTAAATATAAGCTGGAAACAGAAAAAACTGGCAGAAAATTTTCTGTTATGGACTCTGTCTTTATGGTCTCGTGACTGATCTGGAGGAATAGAGAACATAAAATCTCTCTGCCTTGAATGTTTACTTTAAGAAAGCATGGGACAGCTGGGTGGTGTAGTGGATACAGTATTGGCCCTGGAGTCAGGAGGACCTGAGTTCAAATCCGATCTCAGACACATCATAATTGCTTAACTATGTGACCTTGGGCAAGTCACTTAACTCCACTGCCTTGTTAAAACTACAAACAAAAAAAAACAAAGAAAGCATGTAATTTGGGGTATCAAAACACAGTCTTGAATGCTGTCCTCATACAAGAAAATTTTCAACTGCGTTCAACAAGTCATATAAAACTTTGCAACAAATATAATAATAGAGTGACCTTCAGACAGTCATTTCTGAGTATTGATAGCAGTGAAATTTTAAACTGAGAGAGATACTTGAAAATGGTGTCATAGAAAGTATTAGTTATTATTTATCTATATTCATTAGAATACAGAGAATTTGGGCAGGGAGGTGGCACATAGGGAGTGCAAGACCCAGAGTCAGGAAGCCTCCTCTTTGTGAGCTCAAATTCAGCCTCAAACACTTACTAGTTGTGTGATCCTGGAAATGTCATTCAACCCTGTTTGCCTCAATTTCCTCATATGAAAAATGAGATGGAGAAGGAAATGACAAAACATTCCAGTATCTTTGCCAAGAAAACCCAAATGGGATCAATGAAGAATCAGATGCAATTGAACAATAAAAGGTCATAAACTGGTTCCAAAGACATCTTTCTTTTTCTGTGGGAGGTACAAGAGACTTAGATGAATTCTTTGCTGAAACCCAGGTAGATTTTATTCATGATATTTCTCTGATCTCCCCTGTAAATGTGCTCATCCTTAACTCAATTCTACCATTCTATTATTTAAAATTTCCCCTGTCATTCATAGCCAACCCCCTAGAAAATGTCTTCTATGTTCATTTTCTCTGCTTCTTCTCATTCATTATTGCGTTCTACTCCTTGATCACATACCAGTCAACTGAAACTTTCTCTCCAAGATTATTGATAATCTCTTATATTTCCAATCCAATGGATTTTTCTCAGGCTTCTTTCTTCTTAACCACTATATAGCATTTGATACTCTTGACCACCCCTTCCCCAAGATATTCTCTCTTCTTTGGATTATTATAGCACTTTTTTTTTCTGATTGGTTCTCCTTCTACCTGATTGACCATTCTTCACTCTTTTGTTAACTCATCATCCAACTCCCATGTTCTCTGGATTGGTGTCATTCTGTCTTGGGTCCTCTTTTTCTTTCTTTCTATATTCTTTTGTTGTATTCATTAGCTCCTAAGTATCATGGATGATTTCATAGAATGACTCTCATCCTTATGCAAATCACTCCAACATCTCCAGTCTTATTCACTCTCTTGATCTGTACCCCTAGCATCACCAATTGCCTACTACCCATTTCCAACTGCATACTCTTGTAGACATCTTTAATACACATGTCCAAAACAAAACTCATTTCCCTATACTTTCCCTTATTCCTAAATTTCCTATTTTTGTGGTGGGTACCCTCGTCCAGGATCACAGCCCTGTCCTCATCCTGCATAACCAATCAGTTATTAATTCTATTTGGTTTTGTGGGGGATTTGTTTTTGCAAGGCAATGGGGTTAAGTGGCTTGCCCAAGGCCACACAGCTAGGTCATTATTAAGTGTCTGAGGCTGGATTTGAACTCAGGTCCCTCCCTCCTGATTCCAGGGTCAGTGTTCTCTCCACTGCACCCCCTAGCCACCCCCAGTCATTAATTCTTATAGATTCTTCTTCCACAACATCTCTTCAACTTGTTTTCTTTCTAACTGCAGATATTCCATTGCAGTCCAGGCTCTCATCCTATCTCTCCTAGAGGATGGCAAAGACTCTTAAATGGACTCCCTACCTCATGCCTCTCCACTTCAGTCCATTCTACTCTGCCAAAGTAATTTTCTTTAAGTGAAAAACTTACCAAATGACTTCTTACTCAATCAACTCCACAAGCTTCCCATTACCTCTCTCTCTCTCTCTCTCTCTCTCTCTCTCTCTATATATATATATATATATATATATATATATATATATATATATATATATATATATATGTATGTATAACCAAACTCCTCTGTTTAGCTTTTAAAATTGCCTACAATGAGACTTCAGGCTGTATTTCTGGCCTCACTGAACTTTAATCCCCTCTCCTTCCCTCTGTGATCCAGTCAAGCATATTTAGTACAAGAGCTTCTTAACTGATTTCTTTCCTCCACATTCTCTTTTTTTCATTCTCTCTCTCTTTTTTTTTAGGTTTTTGCAAGGCGAACGGGGTTAAGTGGCTTGCCCAAGGCCACACACAAGGTGATTATTAAATGTTTGAGACTGGATTTGAACCCAGGTACTCCTGACTCCAAGGCCAGTGCTTTATCCACTACGCCACCTAGCCACCCCTTTTTCATTCTCTTAACAACTGTTAAATTGATATTCCTAAAGCAGAGTTTTCTCCCCTGCTCAACAAGTTCTAATGGCTCCCTATTTCCTCTAGAATAAAATATAAAGTCATGTCTTGTTTATAAAGTCCTTCACAATCTGACTGCCTCTCCATTCATATTGTTTATGATTCTCCTTCTCCCATACTACATTCCCGTTAAAATGGCCTCCTTACTGTTCCTCTGGTCTCAAAACTGTTTCCTCTACCATTCTCTTCTCATGTCTCATTCACAGAATATCTACTTTACTTTGAGTATCAGCTCAAGCACCCCCTCTATAGCAAATCTTTCCTAGCTTCTGCACTGTTGATATATGGATCTCCAGAAATAATCTTTTTTTTCTTAGATTTTTTTTTTTTGCAAGGCAAACAGGGTTAAGTGGCTTGCTAAGACCACACAGCTAGGTCATTATTAAGTGTCTGAGGCCAGATTTGAACTCAGCTACTCCAGACTCCAAGGCCGGTGTTCTATCCACTGAGCCACCTAGCTGCCCTTGATGTCCAGAAATAATCTTGTTTATTTTATTTTTTTTACTTTTATTTGTGTTCATGTTATCTTCCCTTCCTCCCAATAGAATGCAAGCTCCTTGAGGGCAGGAACTATTTCATTTTCTTTCTTTGTATACTGGAATATTTATTAAATGCTTGTTCAATTAACCTGAATTATAGTTCTATTGTAGATTGCTTGTGGATAGAATGCTGGACCTGAAATCAGGAATACTCATCTTCATGATTTCAAACCTGGCCCCAGACATTTACTACCTGTGTGACCCTGGGCAAATCACTTAACCCTGTTTGCCTTGGTTTTCTCATCTATAAAATGAGTTGGAGAAGGAAATGGCAAATATCTCTGTCAAGAAAACCCCAAATGGGGTCATAAGAAGTCCGACACTACTGAAAAATGACTGAAGAATAACAACAAAATTCTGTCAGAAAATGGAAATGGGTTTAGTCTGCCATGACTTGTTTTAGTGCTTGCTACTTTAGCTTTCTAATAATTTATCAATCATCCCTTTAATAATGTGTCCTAGACCAGAAGTATTAAGCATCTGTTGTATACAACACTTCTAAGAATGCTTCAAAACCAAACTAAAATGGAACCAGGAAATACCTAGCAAAAATCATTAGAAATGCAATAAAACATAATGTTCATATGTAGTTTTCTAAGTCAGTATGTAGCCCTCACAGAGCAGGTATTTCCAATTTCTATTTGAGTCTGATACTATTGGTGCAGACTTTTGCCCAAATTAAAGTCAAGGCTATAAGTCAAACATTTGTAACCTGGTTCTGTAAACTTCTTTGTTTTAGCTAAAGAACTGTGTTTTACTATAATTGTGACCATTGGCATTTCATTTTATTCATTTAAAACTTATTCAAAGAAGTTCATAGGCTTCACCAGACTGCCAAATGAATGCTTTTGGTTTTTTTTTTTTTGCAAGGCAATGGGGTTGTGAATTGCCCAAGGCCACACAGACAGGTCATTATTAAGTGTCTGAGGTCAGATTTGAACTCAGGTGCTCCTGACTCCAGGGCCGGTGCTCTTTCCACTGCACTATCTAGCCACCCCCCAGATGAATGTTTAAAGTGTCCAGTATAGTGCCTATTCTTTATCTGTCTGTTTGTCCATCCATCCATCTCTCTCTCTCTCTCTACCTGCCTACCTACCCAACCAGTCTATCTTTCTCTCTCTCTCTCTCACCCCCCCACCTCTCTCTGTCTGACTGTCATCTATCTATCATTCTATCTATCTAACTCTCTTTTCTCTTTCTTTCTTTATGTCCATCTTTTCATCTATCTTTCTACTTCTTTTACAACTTTAAATTTATAATCCTTTCACATTTCCCTCTGCTAACTAATATGATAAATAAATTTGCCTTGATTTGTTGATGGATGCTAATGGGTTAATCACTGCTCTCCACTTCTGCTGTCAATCCATTTTAATTTCAACCGGGGCCTGTTGGAGAATCTATAATGGGGGCCTTCTATAATGGGGGCAATTTCATGCCCTCGGCCTGACCAGTAGGAGAGAAATTTCAAGTCAGAAATCATAAGATCTGGAGGTGAAAGGGACCTTCAATCCATCAAATCCAACCATCTCATTTTACAGATGAGAAAACCATCAAAGAAGAAAAGGTAAGTGACACACGACCAGTAATTATCTGAGGCAGGATTTGAACCTTGTCTTCTTAGCCCCCAACTCCACTTCCAAGTGGCTCTCATACTCTGGAGGCCCGCAAGCCATACCTGGGCACCCTTAATAAAGCCCCGATGTCGTGTTCATTGCTAGGTCATTTTTGTCTTTCTGAGGCAAGGTTTGGTAGGATTTGGCCTATAATTGCTGATTCATGTTCATAATGTGTAGAGCCAAGGATTAGGCTTTCCCAGTTAATAAAAATCATGCAAAAAATAAACAGAAAACCTTCTCATTTAACTTGAGCACGAAAGTGTGTGTGTATGTGTGTGTGTCTGTGTGTGTGTCTGTGTGTGTCTGTGTGTGTGTGTGTGTGTGTGTCTGTGTGTGTGTGTGTGTGTGTGTGTGTGTGTGTGTGTGTGTAAGCCAGCATCTCAGTATTGGGATGGGGGAAGGGGACTCCAAAACTCTCCCTAGTTACTTTGGTGACTGTCACAGTCTCAGGAGAATAATCTATCCTTAATAAGGACAATTACTTAGATTTATTACTCCTCAGTGGTCTTGTTAAAGATCTAAGAAGAGCCCTATTTAAATGGAAAGGACAATAGGAGCTTTTTAACTCAATGTAAGATTTAATTAAAAGCTAAGCATAGGATCGAGGCACTTAGGGTTGCAAAAAAAATAAAGCTAGATTAAAAAAGTGTGAACCAATTCTATTTCACTAATTTTTTAAGAAGTTCATTTGTACTAGAAATTTTCAGAAGGTCATGGATGGTGTTTTCAAGAACACACCTTTTCAATGGCTGGAGGGTCCGTTGATTTTCATGCTGGAAAGGATTTTGGCTGCCTTTTGAAAGGCAGATTTTCGGGCAGGAAGGACTGCAGATTGAGAGCTGGAAATGCCTTCTCAAGTCTAATCTGGGAGTCCTTGAGAATTACTGAACTCAGTTATGCAGGAAATAGAGTCAGATATGGGGTTTAAACTCAGGTCTTTCTGAGTTCAAATTTACCTTTCTACTGTACTCAACCGAAGAACCCTATTAATCATCTACTCCAGTTCCCTTCATAAATACAGAATACCTTCATACTTTAGTGTCTTAAGGCTTACAAAGCTCATTCCTCAATGTGAAGCATGTATTCTGAGCATTATTCTCATTCCTATTTTTCAAAGGAAGAAAGGGAGACTCAGAGAGGGTGTGAGATTGACTCATAGCCACACAACTAAGAAACATCAGGATTTGAATCCAGGTTTTACAGTTTCCACCTTCCAAAGCTGCCTCTCAGTTTCTGTGTGAGAGCCTGGAAGCCAGGAGAAGAGAATGACTTTGCCAAGGTCACATAGCAAGGAGGAGAAAAGCCTCTTGACTCCACCCAGGCCTACCAGCCCAGAGCTCCTGATTCCCATGTTCTTCCTTGGCACTTATTTTAATGTGGCTTTTTGCAGCATCAGTATAATGAGTCCTATTATCTGCTAGGCTGCCCGAAACCAGAAGGGAGAGAAAGGATGACTGATTAGGAAAGGAAATATATTAACAAGTACTGGTATTTAAAAAGTAGTTTGTAATGTTCCCATGGAGGACGTGGAAGAGCCCAGAGCCTCAGAATGATGCCACCGGAATTTATCTGAGCACGGTCGTGATTTGTACTGGGGATATAGAATTGCTCATGCATGATGATTGACTGGCTCTCTCCAGAACCCCCCGGCCCTGCTGGGAAATAACACACGGGCATGGGAAGCATGCAGTTGGAAAGAATGAACCTCTTAACCCTGAAAACAAAACCAAGAAGGCAAATGCTGAATGCCTTGGGGCAACACACTTGCCTTCACTGGACCTAGTTTCTTTAACCATAAAAGGAGAGAAATTTTTTTAACTATAAAATTGAACTACATCATACTTAGCTGATTTCAGGTGAGTCACCTCAGTTTCCTTCTTTGTGAAATGAAGGGGCTGGATAAAATTTGCTCTGTCTTTATTTTTATATATAGATTGATGATCCCTCCCAATCCTGGAACTTTCTCTCTCCTCATCACTGCCCTTCGGCTTCTTTCAAGTCTTATCTAAAGTCCCTTCTTGAAGAAGTCTTTCTCCTTAATTTCAGTGTCTTCCTTCTGAGATTGTCTCCAATTTTCTATACATGCATGTGTGTAAATATATATATATATATATATATATATTATATATATATATGTTCTATCAACATATCAATATATCACTCCATGTATCCATTCAAGCATGTATCTGTCACTCTATCATTCTATCTATCTAATCTATTTATCCATATATCCATCCACCCATGCCCCTACCCACCCACCCATCTATCCAGCCATGTACCTACCCACCTATCCGTCCATCTGTTTGTCTATCTAATCTATCCATCCATCTATCTATCTATCCATACATCCATCCATCCAGCCATGCACCTACCCACCCAACCATCTGTCTGTCCATCTAATCTCTCTCTCTCTCTCTCTCTGTCTGTCTGTCTATCTACCCATCTATCCTTAAATCTATCCTACCTCACTACCTTGCCTCTCACCATATAAGACATTTTCTAAGTACCATCCCAATCTATACAGAATACTTCAACACCCAGTTGCAGAGGGAAGTTTCTCTCTAGTTCTTTTTCCTTAACAGGAATAGGTCATGTAGCTAAAGAAGCTCCCTTCCTTTTCTGGAATATGTAGAACTTTGTTTTGGGAAAGTAGTGATCTTAGAAGATCACCAATCTTTTTTTTATTTCCTAATCTTTTGATGGTAAATCTCTTCTGTATTGCTATTTGACTGTAAGAAAAAGTATAATTTATTAAAGAATTCTCATCTTGTTTGTACATACTTATTTTCATGTTGTCTACCACATCAAATTGTGAGTTCCTGGAGAGCAGGGAATGTTTTTAAAAATCTACCTTTGCATCCCTATTTCTTAGCTCAGTGGCTAGCATACTAGATGCTCAATTAACACTTGTTTCCTTGATTCATTCCAACGATTCTAGAAAACAATTCTATAAAACAATGATAGGCTTCTCCATTGGGAAGGGTTGTGTCCATATTTCGGGATCAGCTTGAGAGTATTCACTATAGCAGAGGATAACAACTTCTTAGCATCTCCAAGTCAACAGACTGGAGGTTGTTATTTTTATTTCTAGCATGTACAATCACAGCTGGCCATCTGTTTTGTACCATTGTTCTGCTTGATAAGAAAAGAAAAGGGAAAAAATGTATTTCAGGTGTCTCTGACACAGAGAAACTCTTACATAAGGCAGAAGCATTTTTGCATTAAATTATACCATCGAAAACAATGGTGCATCAAGAATCCGTTGAGGGAGCAATGGGCTCTCCCTTGGCTTATGGGAAATGTTCTCATTTTATGTCACCCATGGGGTCAACAAATGTCACACCAAGAACAGATGAACCCTAAATGAAGCTCTTCTTGTGATGATGATAACAAGACCGTAAAATGGAAAACAGTCAATATAACTCATCCTGATTAAGACTTTCTGCTGTTTGTTTCCAGATCTGGCCCCTAACAAGAGAGTAAACAATACTTGGTCTCTTGGGATTGCTAATTAAAATACAATAAATTATGGAATCAATTTAAATTCTGGACCAGCTATGGAGTGTGTGCAACCATCCTTCTAAATTGTATTCCTCCTTTGGGAATATGTCAGAAAGCTTGAGGTTGTATGTGTGTTTGCATATCTGTGTCTTTCTGAATAGGTGTGTGTGTGTGTGTGTGTGTGTGTGTGTGTGTGTGTGTGTGTTCCTAGCATTTTATAGTCTCTCTTCTTTTGTTTGATTTTTCATTGATGTCGCAGCTTTGATTGCCAGGAGAAGGTTGGCAAATGCAGGACAGTCCCATGCTCATGTCTTGCTCCTTCCTGATTTATAACTTCCTTTTGCTTCCTTCCTGCTACCTGGAAATGGGCCAGATTTGGAATTGTAGTCAAAGTTGCTCAATGAAAATAAATGTTAAGTTCTGTAGAATAGTCAAAAGGCTTGGGCAGCTTTCTTGGATTCAATAAGAAAAAAACAAAAAAAAAACTCCAAACCCCCCAAAACAAGAACAGTGGCCAATCCCACATGCTTTATGGTTCTTGTGGATACCATCCCCCCAACTTTTTTTATCCCTTTTGTCACCTATGGGCAATGGAGTAAAAAAAGAGAGTTTGTCTCTGAAAGGCTCATTAGGGAGCTAATGGTTAATGACTAAAGACCAGTTATTACTGTAATGGGGGTCTGGTACATGCACATTGTACTTGGGATGTTGTCTCTTCATATGGAAAGGCTGGAGAAATTGCTTCTTGGAGAATCAGGATGACATGTAAGGAAAGTACATTGCAGAGTGTGGAGTAGGTGTAGACATTCTAGAACTATTTCCACTTGGAGATCTACATGATGAATAGAGTCTCTTTGGATGATGAGACATTTAGAGGTCTTCATTGAGTTCCATCTTCTTTGTTTCATTCAGTGACTCCATTGCTCACAGTGCCTGGTGACAGACTGTACTGTTGGGGGAAAGGCCCTAGAGCTAGTTCTCTCCTCTATGGTCATGTGGCTCTAAGGACTGTCTTGGTCCTTAGTTTTTTCATGATTTCTATTTTGTTCTAGGGTGAAAGGAATGGAGTCTCTTACTGGGGAAGTTTCTAAGGGTCAAGAAAGTAAGTACCCAGAATCTGGGTCTCAGAATATAGACTGAACTCTGTAAATTTCCCTGAAAAGCAAGGACTGATGGGAGTGACCTTCCGGACACTATAGCCCAATGGGAGCTGAGACAAGAATTCATTCAGTTCCTTTGGATATGAGCTTGATGAGTTTGTAGTAACTGAGCTAAGTTTTTGAGCCTGTTCTCCCGGAGACTAAGATAGAATAGGGGAAAGTGTGCCCCAGAAGAATGGGGAGAAATGCTTATACATTTGTTCTTGCTGTGTCTTTGAAGAAAATATTCCTCTGTAAAAAGCTACTTGATAGGGTGGCTAGGTGGTGCATTGGAAAGAGCACTGGCTTTGGAGTCAGGAGTACCTGGGTTCAAATCCGGCCTCAGATACTTAACAATCACCTAGCTGTGTGGCTTTGGGCAAGCCACTTAACCCCGTTGCCTTGCAAAAAAAAAAAAAGCTAATTGATGTTAGGTAGAATTCAGGTTTTAGTCCTAGGGCTTTAATAATGGGGCAAGGGGACATAGGTGGTGGGACTTTTACCACTGATAGTAAAGAAGAGACTGCCCCCAACCCCTTCGCGTTAATCCCCCTTGAACTCTGAGAGGCAGAAAGTGAGTCATTTTAATATGTGTACTAGGATGTTAGAACACTTTCTAGTAGATCCTAGGAGCTAGGAGACTTTTGAGAAAGATTCTCCTCTGGGGAAAAGAAAAAGAATTTCTTAAAGTGGCGAGACAATGCTGACGAGAAATTATAGGCATTCGATGAGGATTTCTAAGTAGATGTGACAGGGCCCCCAAGACAGTAACAGCTGATGGCAGGATCTGAAATGGTACCTGAGAACCAATTAGATACAAGGTGGAAAGACGGATTCAAAATTCCACCACAATAGGGGTGGGGAACCTCTTGCCCACGGGCCATATTGATCTGCCATTGCCAAGGCAACTGCAGTGGGGTTCGAAATTCGACAAATCTAATAGCTTTTTAGGGATGAATTAATTAAATGTTTGACCAAATAGAGCCCTTGAATGAGGTTATAAATATCTGAATGGCCCTTAGCAGAAAAAACACTTCCCCATCTTTGCTCTATGAGGAGCCTCATAGAAAAATCACAGCATACCTAAAGGGAAATTCATGACACAAAAAGAAAGGGAAAAGGGGCTTCAAGCAACCAGAAGTTTACGTTACTCTTTTTTGCCAAATCATGTGTTTATGCTTGAATTGACTTTCCCCTTGTTTCTGCGTGTACTGGAAGGAGACTGGGTCAACTTTTCAAGGGCATATTTTTGGTACTAACCTTTGGTAGTAAATATAGTAAATTATAGTCAATATCCATTTCTAAAAGCTGATCAAGTCTCACTCACTGGTTTCGCAGACAATCATAGAGGTGAAAGAAAGGGAAGCATACCAGTGGGGGCTCATGAGCTGTAACATTAAAATGATATCATTTCCCAACTTTTCAAAGATCTTATCAGATTTTGAGGGAATAAGTAGTCATGCTCTGGGGACTCAGGTTGACAGTATAAATAGAGGATGAGGGAGGAAGTTCAGCACTTACACGGACCACAACTGTCATCCATTTTGACTTGCCCCACCTGGTAGTTTTGTTAGGAAATTTGGAAATCTGTGCTTTTTCAATGGTGATCTACTGTGCCTGGAATTTTCTCCTTCCTCACCCCTGCGTACTAGCTTCCTTGGAATTTCTTCAAGACTCAGTTCAAGGGGCGGCTAGGTGGCACAGTGGATAGAGCACTGGCCCTGGAGTCAGGAGGACCTGAGTTCAAATTCGACCTCAGACACTTAATAATTACCTAGCTGTGTGGCCTTGGCCAAGCCACTTAACCCCATTGCCTTGAAGGAAAAAAAAAAAACCTAAAACAAGACCCAGTTCAAATCTCCTTCTCTGAAGGAGGCCTTTCATAGCAACCCCTTCCTCCCAACACATATCTTCTGAGATTATCTTTGACATATTCTGTCTGTGTTGTTTACACATATATAGTCTTTTCCTTTTAAATGTGAGCAGGAACTATCTTCCAATCACTGGTGGGGTAGTAAGCACATAATAAATATTTGCTGACTAACTGGGAACCCCCTCCCCTACTATTAATTTCTGAAAGCTCTTGGAAAACTGAGGCACATCATTTATGCTTTTATAGAATACAAGGGCTCAAACAAATTCTTGTGGATGGATTTTGGGTAAAGAATCCATCACCTGTCGGCAAACTTAGGAGGGTGTGCTTCTCCACGTTTACTCAAGGCTGGTTCTTAACAGGAAAGGGCTTCCTCATGAAACTCTTATGGCTTGGGGGATCTACCAGAATGTTTGCTTCTCTGGCAGAGCCTAGAGTCATCCCTCGTAGGCTTTTGCAGAGATGCTAGTGAATAGAGGAAAGGAAATATTCACTCTGGCAGAGATGGACTGGACCTGGGATTTCAGTAGTCTAGGACATCTACTTGGCAGTCTGATGAAACCTATAAATACTTTTCAAAATAATATTTTTAAATGTGCAGAATAGAATACATAGAAAATATTGAAATATATTTTATAAAACATAAAAAATATCAAAATTTAAGAAAATTTAAAAAATAGAAATTCCTTCTGGGTCACTGAGAAGTTAAGTAGCTAACCCAGGATCACAGAGCCATCATGTGCCAGAGGGGGCTCTTCCATCTCTGATGATTTTGAAGTTAGTTTGCTCTCTTGACCTGCTATTAATCTCTTTGCTTTAGTAGACCCATTTTTTTGGTCTCTGAAGAAATCAGGTTTTTTTTTGTCAATTTACCTTTACTTGATTTTTTTTTATCCATGGATAATTTTTTAAGAAAGAAACTCACCCCCCCACTTCTCCCTTCCCCAGGTGATAATTTAAAAGAGAATTAAATCACTTTAAGCAATAAAATGGTGCAGATTTTTAAAACAACTTTTGTCTAGAGTAAAAAAAAAAACCCACAACAAAACAAAGGCAGATGGGTGACTTTCCAATGTGCCTCTGACTGCAGATTGTTCCCCTAATTAAGAAGGGGAAATGTCCAATATGAGCTCTGTATCAAAAGCCATATTAAAACACTTAATGTGCAGTGCATCATGGGGGTTGTATTCCTTACTGACCTTTTAAAAAAATATGTTCTGAAGATTCCTCTTAGAATCTGTATGCAAGCACAGCTGTTTGCAGATGTCAGCCAGTACTTAGAACAATATGACCGAATTTTACCCTCTCCTGGGGAGGAGGGGGAGGGGGAAAGGAAAACAAATAAGGACCCAACAATTATTTGTCCTGCTCCAACTGTGAGGTAACTGCTAATGAAAATTTAATGGTGATATTTCACATTTTGCCCCGAAATTACTCATTTTTTGCAGGCTGTTTGCAGGGTGCAAACAATAGCTCACTATATATCCTCCTGCCTGATGATCCACCAGGCCACCAAGGACTCTTCTGTCATTTTTTTAAAAATTGCTCTTGCTTGTTTGGGCTGATGGGGCTGAGCACCAGCTAACCAAGGGGAGCCTGCTCTGTTCTTCCTTGTTCCCAGATGGGCCTGGAGATCAAATACATTCTTATCATCCCCCTTCCCTTCTCTACCCCATCCAAGCTTTGTGCATTTATTTTGCTGCAGCAGATGGATGAGCTCAGAAGGTCACCAGACATGTACATGGTCAGCAAGAGAGGCCAGTGGGTGCTTGGGATGGTAAGACAAGAGGATAGATAGATCACATAAGGAGGGAGAGATAGGGGACTCATATTCAGCAGCTCCAAAAAGTCCTGCAACCAATAAGATGGGTTTTTTTTTTAGGCAGACATTCCCTCAATCCCTTTTTCTTGTTAACTTCAGAATAATTTTTTTAATGTATAGAATAAATATATAATATCACAAAGAAAACCACTTATCTGGAATCAGAGTTATACAAATATTTTTAAAAAGAAAAGAAAACAAGTTCCTCATTTGAAAACCCATGCCCAAGATGCCAGAAAGGAGGAATCTTTTTTTTTTTAACTATAAAGTGCCACAGACCTCTACATATGAGAAACAATTCAGCTTAAATTAATATTCTTGTTTTTGTTTTGTAAAAGAAAAATAATACATTTTCAACTCACATTCTTTTAAAAGGGTTATTTTATAATTATTTCTTATTCAATAAGAGAAAATTATTTCTTATTATTCAATAAGAAAAACAGATATTTAAAACTATACTTTAATGTTAGCTTATGGCTATGAAGAGAGGCTAAGATATGACAGCATCAGGCACAAGGATAAGAAATAGGAGCTGGAACCTGCCTTCTGGCTCAGCATCCAGGGGCCTATCTGGAGTGGCTAATTGTGCCAGGTACACCTGGTTGCCAAGTAAATTTTCTGTGATTGAAATGGTCTGATATTTTAATGTAATTGTTTTCCTTGCTTGACTAAGAATTCTCCCTCTAAACATAATTATCCAATGTATCACTTTTTATTTTCTTGATGTTTTGTGATGAGACCTTTTATGCATGGATCATATATCTATTTTGAGCAATGCGGTCTTATGATGTAAGATGCTGATTTTCCTGTTGCCTCTAAGATCACATATAAATTCTACTGTTTAGATTATGATTCCTACCTTTGTTTCCACCTTAATTGGATGCTACTCTCCCTCCCACTTTCTATGATTCAGATAAATTGTCTTTCTCTCTTATTGTTACCCACTCCCCTTCCCATGTCCATATCTTTCTGGACATTTCCTTCCCTGTTTAAGGGAGGGCTTCTATCTTAATATCTATCTTAAGATCTTGACAGGATCATTCCATTTTTAGCCTTGATAGCCTCAGGTGAAAATAGTTCTCCTTCAATCAGACTTAGGATCTCCCATCTTCTCATCCATGTCCTAGAAGCATTTCCAGATTAACTGGTGACAAATGTTTAAGGAGAACTTAATGAACATCCTTCAAATGGGGAAAAGGCCTTCCAGCAATAGTTTCTTTTGCCCTTTCCCCTGGACTCTATGGGAAATTATGTCACAGACATGGCAGAGAAGGGGCAGGACATGGTGTTTTGTACCAAGTGTTCCTATGAACTACCATAGGATATATTATTCCCTTCCTAAAAGCTTCTTAAGGTTGGCTGACTTATCACCAGTTGATCATCATATGAGGAAAGCATGCCAAGCCAATAGTATTGGAGCATCACTGTGATCCCTCAAAGGAACCCTGAGATATGTAGCCAAACTCTGAGGACCTGACTTATCAGTGGGAATAGGAATTGGGATAAGAATCCTCATGATGTCGGGTGATGATCAAACTTGATGGACGTGCTCACTCCATCAGTACAATAATCGGGAACAATTTTAGGGGATCTGTGATAGAGAATACCATCTGTATCTAGAAAAGGGACTATGGAGTTTAAATGAAGACCAAAGATTATTATCTTCAAATTTGTCCTTTGTATTACATAATTTTGCTATTTCTAATATTTTCCTTCTTCCTTATGGATTTGGTTTTTTCTCTCAACACATTCAGTTTTGATCTATTTATATCATGGAAACAAATGTAAAGATTATATCAGACTGCCTTCTGTTGGGGGCGGGAATTGTATAATTCAAAACCTTGCAAAAAATGATTGCTAGAAAAAAATAAATACAGTTGCATCTCTAAGGAAAAAAGAATTCTCATAATGAAAATGCCCTCCCTCCTGACCTCCAACTTGAGAGAGTCTCTTCCTTTATGTATCCCGAAGCATCATTTTCTACTTGAAGTTTTTTTTCCAATTGCTAATAGCCTTCTTCCTCACTGTTGTATTTATTGTTTGGGTTTTTTTTTTATGTTTTTGTGAGGCAAATGGGGTTAAGTGGCTTGCCCAAGGCCACACAGTTAGGTCATTATTAAGTGTCTGAGACCGGATTTGAACCCAGGTACTCCTGACTCCAGGGCCGGTGCTCTATCCACTGCGCTACCTAGCCGCCCTCTCACTGTTGTATTTAAGTACTTTGTATCTACATGTATCTATTCTCTTTATAATTATTCTGTATATATTTACATATATACTGATTCTTCACAGTTACAATGAAGTTTCTTGAGAGTAGGGATTATTTGATTCATTTTATTTGTATCACCACCACCTAACACAGTACCTGATATACAGTAGGTACTTAATAAATGTTGGTCAATTGGTTGATTGGTACAAACCTAATTTCTAATGAACTGTTTTCTAGTTTTCCCAGTGGTTCTTGTTGAATAGTGAACTCTTTCCCTACCCCCATCCTTGAGTTGTTTATGCCCTTGATTGGTTAAACACAGGTCTAATATGTTCATTTGCTTCTTTGTCTTAATTTTCTAGTCCAGTGGTATCCAACTCAAATGAAAATGGATCCCTATCTGGTCATATTAATTTAGAAAATCAGATGAACATTTTCTGTATTGTATTGTCTTTTTTTATTTTGTTAAACATTTCCATATTACCTTTTAATCTGGTTCAGGTCACATTTGCGAATTTTGTGGCTTTGCAATTTTGGGTTTGCCTGATCTACTATTCTATTTTTTAATCAGCACCAAACAACTTTAATGACCTATGCTTTCAGAAGGTTCTATGTAACATTCCTACCCCCCCATTATTTCCCTAGATATTCTAGGGAATTAATTTCAAATTAATTTTGTTATTATTTTCTATAGTTTTAAAAGTGACCCCTTAGCAGTTCGATTGGTACAGCACTAAATATGACAGTTAATTAAAGTAGAATTATAATTTTTATTATGTCGGCTCAGTCCAACCCTGAGCAATGAATATCTCTTCAAATGTTTATCTTCATGGATTCCTTTTCTTCATCTCTATAAAGAGTATTTGACAATATTCTAGACAAATAACACCTCTATTTGAGTCCTATAATAAAATCCTTAAAAGTAAATGGTGGGGTGGGAAGGAAACCACCATTTCTGTCTGAATGTGTCCAAATACTTCTGGACTTGTTCTTAATCAGGTGTCATTTTCAAGCTTATTTCCTGGTCTTTTCAATGATACTAATTCAAGGAAACACAAAAACTTCCAAATTTTCACCAAAAGTTTCTAGATTAATGGTCATGGGTATTTAGAAAGACAAATAGGAAGTGAAGTGAACATATATTATGTATGTAGCCTTTTTCAATGCAATATTTCATAGCACTTTATGTAGATCTCCAGAAGAAATTATTTTTTCATCTCTTTTGCATATGCATTGTACATAGGCATATTTAGGATGCATTGTACCTAGAACAGAATTAATGTTTTAATGTTTTAATGAATATGAATAACACATAGAGTACATCCTGGCAGAAGTCCAGTGTAGAATTGAAGTCACTTTTGCAAATTTGGAACTTTGTAGTACACAGAACAATATTCAAAGGCAGATAAATTCAGGTTCTTTTTGGAGATTTTGGTCAGAGTTGATCCTTTATAGAATCTAGTTTCTTTTAATCACTCTCAGGTAGATCCTTTCCAACTCCATCTCTAACACATGCTGAATTTTCTTCTCATTTCCCCCAGCATATCTTCAGTTTTTCCAAAGCTCCTTTGGATTAGTAAAAGTTGACTTTTATTTTTGTTCAGTCCCAACTATTCCTTAAAAATTCAACCTTTTTGATCTCAGAACCATTTTATACTCTTAAAAATAATTAAGGATCCCAAATAGCTTTTTTTATGTGTGTTATATCTATCAATATTTAACATATTGAAATAAAGAAGTCTTAGCATTATTACTAAAATAGTTTTTGCTTCATAGAGACCCCTTGACAAGATCTCAGAATCTCTAGGACTCCCTGGACCATAGTTGAAGAAACACTGCATTAAACTTTGATCCATTAGTAAAATAATTATGGAAATTTTCATCTTTGCATCCGTTATTCTACTGATGTCTATGCATTATTGTTTCATTGATGGATCACCTCAACAACCCAACGAAAACCATCAAACTTTTGTCTAGTGCTACTGTATGCAAGACCCTGGAAATATATAGACAAAATGACAAAAACGGAGTTTTCATTCTATTAGTCAGAATGGGAGTCTTTTGTGTTCTCTGGGATGTGTGCAGATAACACATCCCAGATATGTGATTTTTTTGTAGGTCATCAGTGAGGTACATCCACTTTCCTTCAGTTTAAATGAAAAAAGGGAAGCTTTCTTGCTTTTCCCCCTAAGAACAGCAGTTGTTTCTCAGAGCCTTGCCTAACCCTTTGTTCCTTCAAATTAATTTTGTTATTATTTTCTCTGGCTTTAAAAGTAATCTCTTGGTAGTTTGACTGGCATAGCACTAAATCTATAAATTAATTAAAGTAGTATTATAGTTTTGATTATGTTAGTACAGACCAACCCTGAGCTCCCAAGGTACTTTCTCGCCTCAGGCACCTAATACTAACCTCTGTGGAGTCCAAGGCAGAGTTGACCCCCTCTAATTAGTGTCTTCAGATTTCAATTTGTTTTTCTGAATTGCAATTTTTTTTTGGTCACTGAGGACTGAGTTTCTGTCAGAGACCTCTCTCAAGCTTAGAGTCAGAGGTTCATGTAACTCACTGTTTAATCTCTGCATGTCAAACTGCTCTCCATTAGCATCCATTTAGTGGGCAGTCTTCCAGAAAACTGCCCTAGAGAATTTGAGATCTGGTTAGCTTCAGTTTCATGATTCCAAAACTTTTTTGCTATATTATACATATTAATTGATTAGAGGAGAAAACTCAAAAGATCAAGCCATTGTTTCCATTCCACTTAGTCACATGTATATCTAACTATCTATCTATGGGCAGGTAGATGGCACAGTGGATAAAACACTGGACTTAGAGTCAGGAGGATGGGAGTTCGAATCCAGCATCAGACACCACTTACTAGCTGTGTGACTTTGGGCAAGTCACTTGAATTTGATTACCTCACAACCAGAGCCATCTCCAGTTATCCTGATTTATATCTGGCCAGATGACTCTGGAGGAGAGCATGAGGTTGGTGACTTAGAACAGTGACCCTCACTCAAATCCAATTCATGTACTCGCCATGACATCACCTCTCTGATGCCGTGGTCTTCTTAGAAAATGAAGGACAAACATTACAATCCATCCATCTATCTGTCTGTCTGTCTGTCTATCTATCTGTCTATCTGTCTATCTATCTGTCTATCTATCTATCTATCTATCTATCTATCTATCTATCTATCCATCCATAATCTATCTACTATCTATCTAGTTTGTCTCTTGATAATCCACCCATCTATCTCTCTTTTGTTTATTATCTACTTATCTACACATATGTAAATACATATATATATATATTTCATGTAATCTGGGTCTTCCTCAAATATGTGAAGTCTTTTTGTATGTATGTATGTATGTATATATATATATATATGTATATATATATATATATATACCATCACAAACTTACATATGTATATATTATATATAGTCATTGGATAACTATGAGGTGGGATCGCTTTCCTTCAGTTTAATTGAAAATAAAGGCTTTCCTGTTTTTTTCTCCTAAGAATAGTTTTTCTGTTTCTGACAGCCTTAGTTAAATGGACTTCTGCTTCCAAGGGTGATTTCTTGGGAACCTTATATATTTCTTGGGTACATATATGTGTGTAGACATAAATAAATACATACAAACGTGTGTATGTAAAATTTTTCCAGGTACTGAGTCGACCCTACATAGAGTACTTTATGGTTACATTTGCGTATTACATATGCAAAAACTGTTTCCCTAAATACTTTTTGACAAACCCAGATGAACATAGAGGTCCCTTGAGCTATTTTAGCTCATGATACATTCTATTTAGACTATGCAAATTGTAAATACAATAGCAAAAGCATTTAATTAAGACATCAAACACAATGTAAATAAGAGGAAGTCAGATAGGAACATTATTTTCTCCCTTCATATGCCAATGATACAATATCATCTAGGATTCTTATTATAACATGGAAGTGAGATGCAATTCTTTGTTTTTGTGTGTGTGTGTGTGTGTGTGTGTATGTGTGTTTTTATTTTTTGCAAGGCAATGGGGGTTAAGTGGCTTGCCCAAGATCACACAGATAGGTAATTATTAAATATCTGAGACTGGATTTGAACTTGGGTCCTCCTGACTCCAGGGCCAGTGCTCTATTCACTGTGCCACCTAGCTGTCCCTGTGAGCCTCAGTTCTTGAAGGTTTTTATCAGCAGAACTTTACCACTGTTAGGTCCTATCAAAATGGAAAGATTTTTTGTCTTTGGGTCTGACAATAGACCTGTTTGAGGACCAGTCTACTCAGTTTAGAGAAACTCATATTTAGCATGCCTGCAGGGTGATGAATCTTTCACCCAGGACAGTTCTCTAATATTGCCAACTAAATGCATTAATAAAATTTCCAATCTTTTAAATAATATTTCACTTCAAACAGTTGAAATAATGATGATGATGATGATGATGATGATGATGATGATGATGACATTTTGTTACTGAGAGCAATACGCTTTACTTTTTTGGAAAATTCCTTAATGTGGGATATCTTATCACCTGATGATGTTGAATAAGTGAGGTTATTATATATTTTTTCCCCTTACTTTACAAGGATACCTAAATGAAATGCCTTCCTGAATGCAATATTAAGGGGTACCCATCTGATTGCAAAGTTTCAGATTAGACATGATTTGAACTCTCAGAACTGAAAGACTGAAATTCAAAAATTTGTATTGCATTACAAGGATATTTTATTATGAGAGATGAGAGAATTGAAGGAGAATAGGGGTGAACTTGTAGGTTAGATGGATATAAGTGAAAGTATGATTGCTGCCTAGGAGCTTAGCTGGCACATGCCCCAAGACTGCTGGAGCAATGAGAGGGATTTTGAGTAATTGGGAGGAAAGGAATTAAACCAGAACAGCTTCATGTTCTGGTACTGTCTGCTAAGATGGGGTTTTCAGGGACCCAACTCGTAAGGAGTGAGTAAATAACACATTGAACTACATCTTACTTCTCATATTGGCTACCGACACTAAGATGAATAAAACTCTGGAGTCACAAGCAGGACAGATGGAACAGGAGTCTAACATTTCCCAATGGGGTGGGTGAATCTATAGGAGATGCATCAGTCAGTCAGTCAGTCAGTCAGTCAATCAATCAATCAATCAGTAATGCTAAGCATTATACCCATCTGTGAAAGGGGGAATGCAAATAATTCCTTGATTTCTCCTTGTTATTTCCCTCTTCTCTTTGATTCTCTGACTCCAGGTACCTGCTTACTTTGGAACAGATTTAACCCTGGAGTTTGGCCTCAAATAATACTTGTATCATGAGAATTTCCCAGAATGCCACAGCTGAACCCTGCTAGGGACTACAGATTTGAGAAAGAGACACGTTACATGAAGAACAAGTTTAGAGTTGTGATAGGAACATTCTGGAGCTTTATCTTATTTGGCCAAAGGAAAACTGAGGAAAGCTGAAAGATTTCTAAATATCAAAAATAAAAATTTTTTTAAAGGAAGCCATTTCAAACCCCCTACTGTTAGGGGTCATCATCTCTGTCATGCTTCTGACCCAATTCTCTCTCCCTGGTAGCCAGAAATCTGCTTAAGGAAATGGATTCATTTTAATATAAAGACATAGAGGACAATACCCTCTGACAAACTGGGAAAGAACTGGGGAGTGAGCCTTTTTCCCGTTGGCAGGGTGTTAGATAACTGCAGTGGAGGAGAGAGCATTCCAAAGCAACCACTAAAGAAATCAGTAATATTCTGTATTCTGAGGAGAAAGGCATTAATTATACCTCGGAATCCTATTGGGGGAAGTGCTTTCTCCTCTCCTGAAACACAATGGGAGAATGATTTCCTAATAAAACTTCCACCAGGCCAGGCAGTGTTGATGGAACATCATTTTTAATATGTGGTGGCCCAGAATTTGACAGATATGGGCATAGCAGGTGCTCCGTTCTAAAAAGCTGCATGTGGATGTCGGCAATTTCCCGACTTCCTTATGTCTATTACAACCCACGCAAGGTTAGACAAATACACTCCCAGAGCACAAAACAGCAACCTTCCAAAATGTATGTCAGCCTTGTATTTACAGCCAAGTCCAGGAGGAGCGGGTACTTCTAACGCTGCTCCCATTAATGAGAAAAATGTCAGCCTCTACAAGCGATTTTTTTCACTTCTGCTTATCAAATCTTTCAAAAAATTGATAACTAGTCTTTATAGATTGTGAAAGTCAGATATAACTCTGAATCTATTACTTTACGGGACCCCTTGGGGTAAACTTATCACCTGGAAACCATTTTACATGGACGATTTGACTTTCATGTGGAGTGTCATAAGACCCCCTAGATGGAAATCTAAAATAAAAACCTGGATTACAGCCTTCCCCTTGATGGAATTTATGATTCCCCTAGTACAATAATTTTGAAAATTATATCCCTTAAGCTACAAGACTTGATAGATTATTTGCTGCCAGAATCAAAGGACTTTCCTGATAGGTCCGTGTATAGTCAAAAGGCAGGGATTAATTTCTATGGAATCACAAGTTTAGCTTGAACTGTTTTTCAGCAATCTAAATGGGCCAACTTTATCTTTTTTTCCCTAGGACAGACCCCAGCATCTATTTTATTCCCATCAGTCTCAGGGCACACTGTCTTTTTAAGCAAAGCTGTTCCAGGTAGCGATTGCAGCCCATCCACAGAAGATTTGATCATATTCACTCAATTAGACCCTAGAGAGAGAAAGATATTCACTTGGGGCTCTTATCTTGTTGTTACCAAGTGATATTTTCTTGCTTTTAATTCTCTTCTGGACTGGCTTAGTCAAATGACATAGAAAATCAACAAGAGAGTTTAAATGGCCCTTTTTGTGTGTGATCTCCCAGAATAATTGTCTTTTCTTTTCTTTTTTTTTATTCCCTTTTGTGGATTTTCTGTTCCTGGAGGAATATTCCTTGATCCTTCACCAGCACTCATCACAACTCAGCCCTTCCTTCTTAGTCTGAGAGGCTTTTCCATATCTTTCCCCAAACACACCAAAGAAGATGCTCCGTACACAAGTAGAAAGCAGCAAGGACCAGAAATCTTTGGGGTGGTAAGATTAAATCACAATATGTACTATATGTCATTGCCTAGTATGCCTCCGTTTAGAATTTCTAAGCAATTCTCTGAATCAATCCATCATTCAATAAACCTTTACTAAGCACCTACTGTGGGCCAGAGATTATCTGACAACAGAATGGGATTGAAGGCAATTTTCTCCGTGACCTATCTATGAAGCTGTTAGCACATGGATAAAACACATTTTCTTAATGAAAATCTCATTCTGCTCAAATATTCTATGTATGTGGTAACTATACACCCTAAAATTTCTAGGAAAGAACTCATTTCAAAGGGAAAAATCAGATCAAAAGAAGCAAAAACAAAGAACAAAAACACCAACACCCTCCCCCAAATTATCACTGTCCCTCTGTGACTTCAAGTTATTTATTGATGTCATTTGATGGCAGCAGTCAGCTTAGGGCAGTCATGGTCTTTCCCTCCACATTTTCTTCTTTTCTAACAACCGCTCAAGGAACAAATATACAAATTGAAGCAACCGCATGCAAAGGAAAAGCATTAAGGGTTGGAGGTCTTAATTTAAGCTCTACTACTGACTGCTTATGGGACCTTATTTAGAGGAGTCACTTTTCTGTGCCTTGGTTTCCCTAAGTGCAAAATCAAATAGTTGGATTAAATTGCTTCTAAATATCTCCCCCAGATCTAAATCGATGATTCTAAGACGTCTTCTTGCCACATTATCAAACAAAGTGTACATTTTCCAGTTTCTACTGCCAGTGCTTCTACCCAAAAGGGAAGTATCCTTCTGATATTAAATCTTGCTTCTGCCTCAGGTAGCTTGATTCACCTCTGTAATGGGACATTGTGTTCTCTCCTCGTAAAAGAGGTTAGAAAGCCTGTTTCCAGGAAGGCATGATTATATGTAATGAAGGGGCCCTGATCCCCAGAACTGGAGCTGTCACAGACATTCTGTCATCAGGTGTAGTCAACCAAGCACCTATTTTGTAAGGTCCTATACGAAGGGTTAGGAACATAAAGAAAGGCAAAAGGCAGCCCTTACCTTCAAGGAACTCACGGTCTTAATTGTTGTAGACTGTTAGTCCTATGGTGAAGAGATAGAGTTTTGAGAGGTTGATGAACCAGCCTGGGGGTTCATTCACTCCTTTCCATGAGTTTCATCTTTGTAGCTAGCTGTGTTCAAGTAAGGAGGCAAGGACTGTCGTAATCCCTTGGTGGCTCCACCAGGGTGGTCGCCGTGTGGCTCCTCTTGCTTCTGACTCTGTTGGGCCTATTCCAGGGTTTAGGAGAAGTAGCCCTGGAGCTGGCCATGGTTCTATGAGCTTTGGAAGGTCAAGGGAACCAGTCAGCAAGAGCAGGAGCTTGAGTACATGCCGGGAGCTTCCAGAAGCCCGACAGAAAGGAACAAAGTCCAGAGCGACCTATTTGACTCACCACGGATTGAAGGTAGCCAAGAGGTGGTTCATCCACTTGGGATGCCCGATTCCCAAGTAAACTTTGGGGAGTTAATCCTAGGTATAATCTGCTCTAGGTTTAAAGCTATTCTCTCCACGGATGAAGTGGAATGGAGAGTTTCCGCCCCCCCAGGTGTTCAGAGGAAAAGCTTTATCATTTCTGTTCTCAAAATATATGCAATAATTATAAGTATATAAAATTACAAATATGTAATAAACAAATCTATACATAATTTATATAAAATAAGCATATAACAAATGGACATATCAATATGTAAAAATATAAGTATATGAAATAATAAGCACATACTAAATACAAGTCTATAAAAATAAATATATAAAAGCTAATTGATTATTAGAGGAAACTGGAACACTCATCACCAATCTACTTTTGTTTGTGTGTGTGTTTGTGTATGTGTGTGCTCACACACAAACATGGAGGACGATCATAATCTTACTACAACTTTAGTACTTGAAAATCATGGAATATAAAACATTAAGTTAACACAATTGAACCCCAAGTTATAACTCCTACAGTGTGACTAGGGAAAAGAGCATTAGACCTGGAGTCAGGCCTAGACTTCATTTCTCTGGTTTTTCCCTCAGTTTCTCCAGGATAAAAGACATGCTGAATTAGACGGTCTCTAAGGTCCTTTCTTTTTCTGTGTACACGGTGTACATGGTGCTAGCCAAGAGAAACCCTTTAGGTGAGCAGATTCTTAAAGCCCTATTTAAAAATTAAGTCTTAATATAGAATCCCCTGAATAACCCTTTCTTAAAGAATAAATGCTTCCCCATTGACTCTGTCCTTTCCTTTGCAGCTGGCAGAAGAGAAAAATTCCCTGAAGAGCATTTTTATATGTGCCAATTGGACAGATTTCCTTGTTAGCCTTTCCTATCTAAAATTTGCAAACTACCAGATATCTTCAGCTCTCACTAAAAATGTTATGTGTACACCAAGGATTTCATTCATCCAAATAAATATTAGCACACAGGGATTAAAAATAGGAATGAAATGGAGAGGAATCTGGAGTTGGCTGAGAATGTCTCACGGAACTTATTTAGCTCAGCAGGATGAAGTGTTGAAACACTGTGATTAAAATCTATCAATATAAGGTATTCACAATCTGCATTTTTCCTGAAGGGTTTCTAAAACGGTTCTCTGGGTGAGATCCATTGACCACTGAGCTCTTGCTTATACTGGTGGAGTTGAGGCATATTTCCATATGACCTGGCTTTGAGTGTGACTTATAACCCACGAGGCTAAAATAGTATTCCTGTTATCTAGACAGAAAAGGAACAATAATTAACTAGACTACGTAGTTCATATGAGGCAAGTCAGTGACATGGTGGAAAGACATCTAGTCCTAGAGTTAGGAAGACTCGAGTTCAAATCCAATCTCAGACACTTGCTACCTGTGTGACTCTGGGCAAATTATTCAACCCAGTTTACCTCAATGTCCTTATCTGTAAAACGAGTTGGAGAAGGAAATGGCAAACCACTTTCTTTACTCAGAAAATCCCAAATGGAGTCATGGGAAAGTCAGGCACAACTGCAACCAGCTGAATAACAAAAAACGTACTTCCACATGCCTACAGGTACTTTCAAATTGTTCATTGAATTGTATTAATAGTATCATCTGTTTAGAGATAGAAGAGACCTCAAGGTTCATTTCATCCACCCCCATCATTTTATAAATGGAGCAACTGAAGCCAGAGAAGGCAAATGATTTACCCAAGACCACAGATGTAGTCATTGGCAAAGTTAAGATTACAATCAGATCCTGACTCAAAATTCAGTGATTTTTCTACCATACTATGTGAATCTCTGAAATGAATTGAATTTCAGAATAGAGGATAGCTTTCAGAGTGAATCCTCAAACACATCAAGAGGTGCCTGGTCACTCAAAAGTTAAGGGGGCAGAAAAGGAATAAGCATTTATATAGTCCCTTTCTTGTGCCAGATATATAATAGTAAAGCTAAGTGATTTACAAATATTATCTCATTTGATCCTCAAAAAAAAAAAAACCCTGGGAGATAGGAGCTTCTATTATTCCCATTTTACAGTAGAGGAAATTGAGGTAAACAAAGACAGAGTGACTTGTCCAGGGTCATACCATTAGTAAATAGCTGAAGCTAGATTTGAACTCTGATTTTCCTGATTTCACATCTAATACCTTATCCACTGCATCACCTAAATGCCACAAACTGAGCACAACCTGCCTGGAACAGTGATTATAAAATTAAAACAAGCAAAAAAAATTATGCTCTGAGAAAAAATATTTTTCTAAATTATATATGTATATATAAGATATGTATTATATATATTTAACAACTATTTATTTTCTTGCTTTCTCATTTCCCTCCCACTGAGAAAAAACAAAACCTTTGTCACAAATATAAATAGTCAAAGTGATTCCCCATATTTGTCTAAAAATATGTCTCATTCTCCATATTAGTCCATCTTCTCTCAGTCAGAAAGTTGATAGCATTCTTTAGCGTCAGTTCCCTGGAATCAAAGTCAATGAGTTGATCCAAGTTTTTAAGTCTTTCAAAATTTTTTCCTTTTTTTGTTATAATATAGTTTTGTTCTTATTCTGCTCACTTTCCTTTGTGTCCATTCATATCAGTCTTCCCAGGTTTCTCTGAAGCCGTTCTTTTAATCATTTCTCATTGAACAAAAGTATTCCATTACATTCATCTACCGTAGTTTGTTCAGAAAAGTAAAATTTCTCTGTGGGAGTGTGTGTGTGTGTGTGTGTGTGGTATTGCGTGTGTGTTTATTAGAGTCTCACTTTATTTCTTTTTAAAACATTTAAAAAAATTTTAGTTCCATATCCTCTCTTTCTTTTGCCCTCTCCTCCAACCATGGAGAAAGCAATTCAATAGATATTTATTAAGCACCTACTACATTTGAACTCTGTATTAAGAGCTGAAGATAAGAAAATGATACCCATTATACACAACAAGTCACACAAAACATTTTCCAACATTAGTCATGTTGTGAAAAAAAGAGCAAGAAAACAAGTGAAAAAATATACATTTTTCACTTAAAGTTCAAGAAAGTACAATCTTCATAAAAATCAAAACAATGGAACTCCAGTCAACTTCATCCATTCAGATAACAAAAAATGACGTTTATAAAGCAGTCTTTTTCCTTTTTTTCCCCCCTTTGGTTTTTTTCAAGGCAATGGGGTTAAGTGACTTGCCCAAGGTCACACAGGTAATTATTATTAAGTGTCTGAGGCTGGATTGGAATTCAGGTACTCCTAACTCCAGGGCCGGTGTTCTAACTACTGTGCCACCTAGTTGCCCCTATAAAGCAATCTTTTGCTCTTTGGATCTACAGAAATGGAGGTTGCCAAATACTTTCATGGTCAAGGTGAGTCTCAAGAGAGCACTGTTGACCCTTCATCTGCTGTCATGCTCTTTAAGCAGATGAGGGGCTTCAAGAACTTCCCCAGGGCCACGAGAAGTGTTTAAGGCCCGATTCAAACCCATGTCTTCCTGACTCCACTACTCTGTTAGTGAATCAAGCTAATTTGCCAAATGCTTCCTAGATGGGTTAAGAGAACTGGGAACCCCAAGGCTGCTGTCCCATCTCTTCCAGCTTCCTTGATGTCCCACAGACACAGGAGGGAAAGCTTCCTGGTCTCATATACTAACCCTCCTTTGACCCTTTGGAAAAAAGTCTAAAGCTTGAGAAGTTGGTGGTGATATTCTGTTCTCCAAGAGCACACCTTGGAGACACACATACTCCTCTGCATTTACAAAAAATCAAACCTATTCTGCTCCTGGTCATGGTGGTTGCTGAAGCGCCTGTGTATTTGTACAATATTTAGCTTATTGACCTAAATACAGCTGTATTTTTTATTTTTGTTTTAAAAGTTTAATTAATTCACAATAAAAAAAATCCTCCATTTTCTATTAAAGTCCACATAACCCAACCAGAATTGGATGTGTGATGTCATTCAGCCATCTGCAGACAGCAGCCTTAAAAATGACAGTATCTGACCTTAATACATGTGAATCTATCAGGCTTCCACTGTAGACATGTATATTTTTCAATATTCCTCTCTGAGCTGAAATCATGTCATTTATATGCAAATGATCACATCCTCGGCAGCTGCGGCTTCTCTGCTGAAGCCAAGGGACTTATTTGCACTTAATAAAGCCTCATAAATAGGTTTTGCCTCTAAATGGGAGGGGGGAGCAGAAAATATAGCCCATCCTTTTACAGTTACAAACTGCTTTTTGTTTGGAAAACTCCAGGCTTTCTTTAATAGGATGCTTCACAGTTGCCAAAGAAACCCTGATTCAGGCAACCAAACCAACAGGGCCCTTCTCTGCCTCCTTCCCTCCCCCAACCTCTCACCTTTACTGCCTGGCTCTTTGGGATGGGAGGATTTTACCATCCATGACATGCACCATAATTTAATACTTGCTTCATTAAGACAAGGTTGCTCCTGGTATATTGTCCCCTGCCAGGCTATGGGGCCAATGTCTCAGAAAAAGGAGAACCCTTGGAGCTTCCCTTAGGCTATCCTGTCTTTAAGGAATGGGGAAGAGACAGTGGGGGTACCCCTAGGCACCTGAAAGATCTTTCCTTTTCCTGTGTTACATTTCCTATAAATTTGGGACTTGAAGCACTCTGAAGAAGGCAAAGGTTATTGATATCATTGGGTTCCCAAAACAAGCAACAACAAGAAAACTTTAAAATATTTGCATTTTAACTCACAAAAGCAACTTCCAGGTCTTTTCCTCCATTTCCTAGACGAGTCATTATCTTTTGAAAGTGCTTGAAGGAAGAGAAAATATGCCCTAGGAATGCCCCAAACTTGCATTTCACCCATTTCCTATTCACTCTCTTCTAAAACCACAAGCACATCTATTTGAGGTCAGCAAGATTATTCCTGGATCTTTAAATACCATTTAAGACCTGTCAGCGAAATAGAATCCTGTCACTGGATAATTGTCTCCTGCTGAGAGGTGCCAAGGCAAACCCGAGGCATTTTTTAAGAAATAAATATTGATGTAGAGTGGGGCCATTTATTTTTAAAGTAATAGATCCTGATTTGGTAATAATGAACCATTATGGTTGTCAGAGTAATGGACCGTTATGCCAGCTTCATTTCCAGGGTGCTGAACAACGAGTGGAGAGGTAATTATGTCATCTGATGGATGTGTACACTCATCAATGGCACCAGTTCATAACATCATCATTAAATCGCCTCTGCAATTGGCACCAGGTCAGCCAATAAGAAATGTCTATACCTGCTCACAGGCAGAAATGGCAAAGTAGAATATTAGCTTGGAGGATTGTAAACTTAGGTCAAAGTGAACATCCTACTGGTAGGGGACTTGGAGGGGCAGGCATCTTCTTCGAAGGACATTCCCTGGGTTTCAGAACCCAAGGGATATCATCTCACAGTTGGTAACCTTTGGTGGTGAGACTCTGGACAAGCCTTGGCTCCCTCATTTGTAGGATGGAAATGAGGGCTGGTTCATTCATTTAACAATGCTGCCCTGAAGATCAAGGGAGACAAGGTATTGCAATGACCTAATGTATACAGTAAACATGTAATTATTAGTTCCATAATTTGAAATATTTTTCAATGACAAAATGTGAACATAATCGTAATTCTCATTTCTATAGCATCTTCAGGTTTATAAAGCTTCTTCGTTTCAATAATCCTATAAGGTATTATTATATGAAGATAGGAGGTTTGGAGAGCTCTTTAAGTGGCTTCCCATTGTCATTCCATGAGGCGGAATCCAAATTCCAGGTCTGATTCCAAGTGGCCTCATGATAATTCAATGGATTGGTGATCTCCTTAGAGTAAGAACATCTTCAGTCATCATGACTATGACTCAGCCTCACCATCTCATCATGTTATTCTTCTTCTTGTCTTCCTATAAATCCTTCATAAACAATCTATTCAATATCAGGTTGGATAGGGGTGGAGGAAGGGAGAGGTAATACTTCCTTTGAGTCTCTTAATGTTTCCTAGATACACTCAAACCGTCTGTCTACTCTCCTCATTCTCACTTTGTGGCCAGTCCGTCTTCATTTCCAATCATGAAGATCCTTGATGATGCCTTTATGTCACTTACAGTGAGAAAGTATCACTGATAATATAGTCTCCTGACACTCATTATGTGTTTTTCCATTGCCGTGTCTCACTTGCAATTATGACTCTTCTGATATAACGATGTTCCATGATTTATAGTCATATGGTATCACTCAGATTATATTGGTGTTCAAGAGAGGTTATTAAAAACACAAACAAAAATGTTGATGCTATCATTGAAGCCTCAACATTTGGCATGATATGTTCATTTAAAGTTTAATAATGGATGGATGTAGTCCTAGAGTAACAGCTTCTACAAAATTTCGTTGTTTCGAGGAGCTGGGGTGCAGTATTCAAAGTCCTTCTCTCACATTCTGTCTCCTCATTAGGAAGACTATTTCTTCCATTGAAGTCTGTTAGTTTTCCATTAACTCCTCAGAAAGTCAATGCAAAGAAGAAACCAACTTCTTATATCACTGTAAACATCTCATCAATTTTTATGATGAGATTTTTTCATCACTGGACACTTTTCATCAAATTTGACTAAAAGTTACAACACTATCTCTTCTCTAGCCTAGGCATACCTAGTTGCTTCAATTGCTGTTCATACATAAGGCATGATTTTGAGGCTCTTCAGTCTCCTATCTGCTATCCTCTGAACTCTTTCCACTTTATGTGTATTATATATATATATTATATATATTATATTATGTAATATATATTATATAATATATCTATATCTGTATCTATAAAATGCTTGAGATGAAATATGACTGGGGCAAAGCATAGTGTTATAATCATCTCCATGATCCTATATACTGTATCTGCCTTAAAGGAATTTGGAATAAGATTTTTTTTGGTTTTTATATCTCACTGTTGGCACATACTGACCTTCTAGGACATTAAAATTCTCATATATATTTCAGATGAATTACTCACCATTTAATTTTTTTACAAATAATGTTTTTTATACATTAATAAAATATTCTTGTTTGAGTAAACAAAATACCCCCTCCCCAAAAAAATATAGACTCGCTTGAGCGATAAAGTAAAGGGGAGAGAAAAAAATTAAAATAAAAAAAATAGTAATAATTGTAGGTATGGCCAGGTGGCACAATGGATGGAGCACCAGCCCTGGAGCCAGGAGCACCTGAGCCCATATCCGGCCCCACACACCCAAAAATCACCCAGCCCTGTGACATGCAAGCCACCCCAACCCCACTGCCCTGCAAAAAACAAAACAAAAGAAAAAAAAGACCCAAAATAAAATAAAATAGTAATAATAGTAGGGGTGGCTGGGTGGCAAACAGAGCATCACCATTTAATTTGAATTTAACTTAGAACTATTAATTTTGCATTGTTAACATTTATTTCTTGAACCCAACATTTATTCCTATTAAATTTTGTTTTATTAGTTGTTCTAATGTTCAAACGTATCATTCTATCATTCAGTATCTTAGTCATCCCATTAAGTCATCTGTTTTTGGAAAATTTGACAGATATGCTCTCTCCACCTTTATCTAGGAAATTGAATAAAATATCAAACTGTACAGAGCCAAGCATAAACCCCATGTCCAACATACTACACATCTCCTTCTAAGTTGATATGAAATTACTCTTTCGGTCTAACAATTGAACTAGCTTCCAATCTACTGAGCCACACCTTCATCCAGCTCACATCTTTTCATCTTTTCTACAAGAATAATGTGAACGATTGTGTTAAATATTTTACTTAAAATGTTTTGCTATAAATAAAACATTCCCCTAATTTGAGTTTATGAATCCTATTTAATTAGGTTACTATGGCAAGAGAAATTCTGGATGGAACGATACTCATTCTTTGTGCTTACTACTTCCTTTTTTTAGATTTTTGTTAGTTATTAACCTAATGAATTCACTCCAGGAATAGGACAACTCATTGGCCTATATTTGCAGATTCCATTATTTACATTTTTTGAAAATCAGGACATTTGCCCTTCTAATCCTGTGGCAGATCTCTTTTTTTCTATATGTTTCAGTTAGTCAATAGCACCATAATCTTATCTGCTAGTTCCTTCTGTACCTTGAGATTCAGTTCATCTCGAATCTGATTACAAATCAATCAAAGCAACTGGGTGCTATTGTACCTATCCATAATTTGACATCCTTGAAGCAGATTAATGCTGCCCTAAATTCTGATTAAGAGCTCAGGATGGAGAGGAGTCTTACTCTACTCACTTTGTTCAGACCATATAAGGAGTCTCATGCCAGGTTTTGGGTGCCATGGTGGGAAGAACTCTATTACATACGTGAATATCCTTCAGAGGACAAGCAGGATGACGAAGGGTTGGATGAGTAACTGCAAGAACTGGACATGACTAGGTTTAGGAAGAGAAAATATGGTGGAGGGGAGGGAAAGAGTAATTAAAGGAAGAAAAGATATTGAAGAGGAGACAGTGGAAAAGAAAGAGGAAGCTAACTTAATTCATCCTTATCTCTACTCTTATAGGACCATCATATGCCTTATTTTTTAAAATTTATTTATTTTCAATTTTACATTTTTCCCCCCTAATCTCACTTCCCTCCCCCCACAGAAGGCAGTCTGTTAGTCTTTACATTGTTTCCATGGGATACATTGATCTAAGTTGAATGTGATGAGGGAGAAATCATATCCTTAAGGAAGAAAAATGAAGTATAAGAGATAGCAAGATTACATAATAAGATAAGGGTTTTTTTTAAAGGTAATAAATAGTCTTTGGTCTTTGTTCAAACTCCACAGTTCTTTCTCTGGATACAGATGGTATTCTCCATTGCAGACAGCCCCATATTGTGCCTGATTGTTGCACTGATGGAATGAGCAAGTGATCATCGCCCCCATGTTGCTGTTAGGGTGTACAATATTTTTCTGGTTCTGCTCATCTCACTCAGCATCAGTCCATGCAAATTCTCCCAGGCTTCCCTGAATTCCCCTCCCTCCTGGTTTCTAAAAGAACAATAGTGTTCCATGACACACATATACCACAGTTTATTAAGCCATTCTCCAATTGATGGACATTTACTCAATTTCCAATTCTTTGCCATCATGAACAGAGCTACTATGAATATTTTTGTACAAGTGATATTTTTACCCTTTTTCATCATCTCTTCAGGATATAGACCTAGCAGTGATATTTCTGGATCAAAGGGTCTGCACATTTTTGTTGCGCTTTGGGTGTTAATTCCAAACTGCTCTCCAGAAAGGTTGGATGAGTTCACAGCTCCACCAACAATGTATTGTAGTCCTAGATTTCCCACAGCCCTTCCAATATTGATCGTTGTCCTTTCTGTCATATTGGCCAGTCTGAGAGGTGGGAGGTGGAACCTCAGTGATGCTTTAATTTGCACATCATATGCTTTAATATTTATCTTCAGCTACCTACCCTTGATTTCACTGTCTGCTTGTGCTTTTAAAAGCTTCATTTGATTGATGATTTCCCTAGACATACACATTGGTCTTTTGGGATAACATCCATTTCAAGATTTGAAGGTCCAAATCCCATGTACCATAGGCTATATGGGCCAACCAACCTCACTTGCATATTATCCCTCAGCCTATCCCAAATCTTTCACTTCTATAGTTAATTGTATTACCCTTAATTCAAAAGCAATCCAAGAGTATATTTATATTTTCTTATTAATAGGATTGTAGCTTCTTTATTATTAATTAATTGACTCAACTCCTCTCTTCCCCCAAACCCCAATCCCAGTTTGATCTCTAGTGGCTTTATCAATAGGGCAGTGAATATGCTCAGTTTTTAGGACACAATCCTAAATTGCTTTCCCAAAATGGCTGGTCCTTTCGTTGTAAATACAGAGCTCTTTCCATTGTACTAAAATATCACTTAAAACAGATATAGGCCAGGAGTTTGTTTCCAGTTCCACCCATCAGTGTTTTCTCCTATGAAGTTTTGGGCATCTCTTGGCCCTCTTTTGTTTATACTTTGATTCTGTAGGAATTAAATCATGACTTAAAAAAATTGTTTTCTCTCCTGCATTAGGAGACTTTCACCAACACTCTTCATTCAACCAAATCTTCCCAATGGCTCTGCAGCTAAATCTGTCTAGGTTTATGAAGAAAAAGAGGTAGTCTTTTGCTTTATCCCCCCCCTCCCACCTCCAACTTCATGTATACGGTTCTACCTCGGATCTACACAGCTTGGGTGTGACTTTTTCACTCTGCTGAAATGACACAGAACTCATAGCCGTACTATGAGTTTCTGTAGTTTCAGAAGTGCAGATTGTAAATCCCTTCCCTTAGTAATCATACACAGATACTGTCAAACTTAGTTTATGCTTTGAAGTCAAGATTTCGAATAGGACAAGCAGTCATCCAGGGAAGTTGAAGTTAATCAAATATAAAGCAGGTATCAGCCTGCACTTTATCACATCACCAAAAGAATCAAAACAGTATGAGAGTCAATTTGACTTCTTGTCATGTTGAATTCTTCTTTCAGTGTGACAATATCAGAAAGGAGCAGTATTGTTATAATGTAATTTATATAGTGCCTTCCCCTGAGCGATGAACGAGAGCATTCCTCAGTACCCTCCGAGAATTAATCTTTCTATCTCTTTTTATCCTAGCTCAATCACTCCAAGAATGTGATATTTGCACAAAAGAAATAAATCATGCCCACCAAGTATAAGGATGCTCACTTGAGGAAATTTTCTCTTGAATTTTCTTTCTCTTCATTCGAATCTTTCATTTCTTTGGGTACTTAAGACCAATTGACCCTTATTAGGTTAATTGGCAAATACACAGTCAGTGCTATTCAGCTAACTTTTAATTACATCCAAAGGAAAGAAAAATACCTTGAAAT
Organism: Macrotis lagotis; assembly: GCF_037893015.1. Classification (NCBI taxonomy): domain Eukaryota; kingdom Metazoa; phylum Chordata; class Mammalia; order Peramelemorphia; family Peramelidae; genus Macrotis; species Macrotis lagotis. The sequence goes on along the minus strand of NC_133659.1, from coordinate 36,716,780 downwards.
GAGGTTGTATTGACTTTAATATTTTCTTGTCACGCAATAACATTCACAAATTATAGCTTTTAAATTTATTCTTACTATGCTACATATTCGTACACACAATGTCATTGTCTATGTAAAGTTTGGCTGTTCAGATAATGTTCAGGTCTGGGGCAAAACTTGTTGCCATTTCTTGAGGAAAGAGCTAAACATCTGGGGTCCAGCTGTGAATAATTCAAGAATTAACTAGAAATCAAGTACCCCACTAGGTATTGCTGTTCCTTTGGATTCACCCTACAAACATGACATAGGAGTAGGGGTGCTAGGTGGCACAGTAGATAGAGTACCGGCCCTGGAGTCAGGAGGACCTGAGTTCAAATCCGGCCTCAGACACTTAATAATTACCTAGCCTTGGGCAAGTCACTTAACCCCATTTGCCTCGACAAAAAGACTAAACCAAAAAAAAAAAAATATGACATAGGAGTTAGGACTCCCTTTGTATTGTTCAAAGGGTATACCGTTGCCCTCCAACTCTTATCTTGGAATTTTCTCCTTTGTGGATAGGCAATATGATCCCTATGAAGAGTACCCAATTCCTAGCATCCTTCAAATGGCAATGCCTGGCCAGTAAAGCCCTGTGGGGCAATTCTTCAGTCTGACTTGGTCTGATTTCTTGCCTCTTCTGTCTTAGCAGAGATTTCCTGATGCTATTTTCATACCCGCTCCCCATGATTGTCCAATTCATGAATTATTCTGTTACATTTATTCATGCTTCAACTGACCCCTAGCTTGAATCAACCGTATGAGTATTGTAGAATACCAGAACTGGGTCTTCAGGAATCACCTAAAGTGGAGTTCTTAACCTGGGGTACAGGAATTTATATTGTTCAACAGCTTGTATTGCTGCTTAGCATTTTGTCAATTATTTCAGTATAAGTGGTTTCCTTTGCAATCCTAGGCATTTTATTTTATTCACTTAATAATATTCTGAGAATAGGCTTCACTAGACTAAGTAAGAGTCCATGACTAGAACCCCTGGCTCTAGTCCAACCTCTTCCTATATAGATGAGGGAACAGATATAGAGAGACAAACTGACTGGTCCAAAGGTCACATAAAATACTAAGTGGAAGGGCTGCTGTTCTGACTCATTTGCTATTGTTTGTCCCCTCCTGGTTTTTGTCCCTCTCATCTGCACCAGAATTCCTTGGTACCAATCCTTCTAAGTACAGTCTGGCCTTTTTTAAATTCTGCAATTCTTGTCTCTCTTTTGGTTGTCAATCTCTACAAATTGGTCAAAGGATATATAGCTAGTGGGACTTACTCATTGAGCAGTATTGTCTTTTTGGCTTGACCCAAATTGGCAGGTAATTATTTTGTTAAAATCCAGCTTAGTTAGAAAAATTGTTATCTTTCTATACTGAGGCCCCCCTCTTCCTAGAACCCTTTGATGTCTAGATTGACTAGACTAAGAAGTTTTCTAATAGGGTTTCTTTGGATTTCAGTTTTCTCATCTTTAGAATGGAATTGGGCTAGATGACTTCCCAAAACACTTTCCTGGGCTAACATTCTATTACCCAACCTGTCCTTGTACTCCCACCAACCACTGGGACTTTTAGAATTTTTATAATACTGGCTTCTCCTTTTTTTAATATTTGGGAAAAGGAACATAAACAATTGAGATGGTTCACTTTGGCAACAATCAACTGGTAAAAACAAAGAGAAATCTGAGATACTTTAAAGGGAACTGAAAGCTTTCTCCATGTGAGATTGATGAGCTCTTGGAAAGCAGGAGCTACTTTAGGTTTTTGCAAGGCCATGGGGTTAAGTGGCTTGCCCAAGGCCACACAGCTAGGTAATTATTAAGTGTCTGAGACTGGATTTGAACCCAGGTACTCCTGACTCCAGGGTGGGTGCTTTATCCACTACGCCACCTAGCTGCCCCTAACAGGAGCTACTTTAAATAAAATCAGAAATATGTTGAACTAAGAATTCACTCCACTCAGTACCAATACACATGAACATTTTGCTCCAAACTAAAATATTATAAAGGTGTATCAGGGAAGATATATGAATGATGCAGGAGATAGTCAGGGCATTATTTCTATTGTGCTAAGCTCTGTTAATTCATTTTTCTTTAAGCTTTCAACTCAAACAATGGAAAATCAAATGTTTTGGTCAGATGGGGCAAAGTCAAACTGAGGGTCAGCAGTCTGTTTATAGCAGAGAGAGTTTACGAGTGATCTCATAAATACACTAGATAAAAAGACCCAATGTGCGAATTCCCAGTGTTGTTGAGAGTTGAATGTTTGCAAGAAGTATGATAAGCCAGAGTTTTTGCAAAGCAGTTTAGGAATCTGCAATCCAGTCCAAATGCATGCATCTTACTTTCCAATAATGCTCAGGAATATTTATATGGATACTAATAATTCAAAAATCATTAGATAATTATTATACTACTTTGGCCCCTTAAAAAAATGACTAAGTAAATGCAGAAACCTGCTTTCTAGTGGAGAAATACCTACTAGTCTAAGGATTCTATACATTAAAAGAATATGCATTAGAAAATTCAGATTCATTTGAGTAATTGGCCAAATGAATAATTTTAAAAGGAGAGTTTTATATAAAGAATTTAATGTTTATTTCTTTCAAAGAGCAAAGTCAAATAGCAAGGGAGTAAACTTTGGGCATAACACCTAAAGTTTTTTGAACATGAATAGTGAAATTAATACATCACAGTATTTCTCACTATAGATTAAAAATGAAATTAAAATAATTTAAAAGAAAAGAGATATGACAATATGCTGCAAATAGAAATTGAGAAAAATCCCCAAAGAATAGGAAATAGCTGGATAGTTGGTTGATGGACAGCCCATGAAAATGAAAAGACAATCATATGAAGCAATAAAACCTATTGGGAAAAACTTGAAATTTAGATATTGAGAGTTCATAATTTTTAACAAAAAAATCTAATAACAATTGCTAATCCCCTTCCCTTCTTTCAGATTTAATTTAAGAATAAAAATAGAATGACTTCAAGAGTAATTTTATTAAGTCATATTTTCATAAGAAGCCAAATGTGGATGCTCATATCATCAATACAATTGTATTGTTTCTTTAACTTCCAAGTTTTGTTTCATGAATTAGATATCTGATTGCCCAAGTCACAAGTATGAAAAGTCAAATACCAGAGGAGTTGTATGCAGAAAGTATGACTTAAGGTAACCTAGAAATACTATAGTTAGACGCTACATAAAGACAGAACTTTGGACTTTCCAAATTAACTAATCTGAAGCTCAAATGAGGAAATGTCCTCAAATGGGTCTGTGTGATTATAGCCATTTAAAAACCCAATATGAATTATGGAAAACCACTCACACCCTAAAACTCAGAATAAAAAAATCCATGACCACAGAAGTGATCACAAGGAAATATTTTCCACTTATTCTGGCTTTTTCACTAAGATTATAATTCAATGACTAAACCAAATTTTCCTGCTGGAAATACATTGCCTAGCATCTTTGCTAGAAAATTACTTAGGTTTTTTAATAAAGTCATTATCTTGGAAAGGATAAACCAATGGGGTGGGGATGGAGGAAAGAGGGTCAAATAGATTTTATATGAGTGAAGGAGAAAGTAAAGTGTTCATATCTAATAGAACTGACCTGAAGGGGGAAGAAAACAGGGTTTCAAGACCAGGACAGAGGAAAAGATGCTTACTTAGCATTTCTTTGGAAGATGTTCTGCCAGGAGGTTGGAAATGGGATAATTTCCTCCCTGAACCTAGTTCAGATTCCAGAAAGGATCCTCTGAAATTCTGAAGCCTAAAGATAGCAAAATGTACTAGATAGATTGTAATTACAGTTGGAAAAACTTGAATTCAAACACCTCTTCAGGCACTTATGAGTTGTGTGATCTAGGAAAAAGTGATCCTCCCAAGGTCTCAGTTACATATGTAAAATAAAGGGGTTAAGACTTGATGTCTTGTAGAGTCCCTTCTAGCTCTACATTTATGATCTTATTATTAAAAGAAACTTGGATTTTGAAGGCATATGGTAGCTGGAAAAATGCCCATTGTTTCTTTTGCCACTAAAAGTGAGTTTTCAAAAATCTGTGTTAGGGACTGAGGAGAGATTAGAGAGGATGGATACTTGGTAAACTGTGATTTAAATATTTCCACCTAAAATTCTGTTGTAGCTTTTAGTCAAATCTGATGAAAACAGAAGCCAATAATTACTGGCAATCTAATTCCTTAGTGTGAGGATTCTCTACACCAAAGAAAATTCAACTCTTCTATAGTTTAGCAGATGAGCCTTAGAGAATTGTTTGAGGCACAGACAGGTTAATTGGTTTCCCCAAGGTAACACAGCTTGTAAATGTAAGAAGAGGAATCTCAACACAAGTCTTCATGACCTGAAGTCCAAAAACCTTATTTGCCACGACATACTGCCTCTCTTACAATCGAGATAATAGCAGTAAAAATTCTGACATATATGAAGCCAGCAAGCAACAACACATGGAATGTTATAGATTGTTCTTACTAAATTTAGATTTTAAACATATGGAAGGAAATACTTTAATTTCTGTGCTAAATATTCTTGCAAAATCCGCATGAAAAATATTTTTAGAAAAAAAGATAAACATAATTGTACTTTGAATAAGTGTGGATTCTAATAAATTTAATTCATATGGAATTTAAAATACTGGTTATCTATTTGATGCACAAATAAATAATCACAAGCCATTATGCTGATTGGGATTTGATAATGAAATCAAAGATCTCAAAAGTGTTAATATTCTCAGAGGGCAATAAATCCAACCCACTGGACACCTGAATTGGAATAACCTTTACAGTTAAGTCTTGAGTATTCAAGAGGATTCTATTTCTTCCACTGTGTTCATCCTCTTGCTTCCCCAACAATAATGCACTGATCTGTTATCTCTTAATTTCCTCCAAACTTTCCTTATTCATGAATAACATTTTTTCCTTTGTCCCAGATTTGACTCTTTATTAATTTCTTAGGATTCATTATTATCCAAACATATTCAATTAAATATTAATCAAGAGTTTATTTGATCAGGAATAGGCTTCCCCTTTTCATTCTGTGTAGGACCCAGAAAGGCCTTTAGAATTGTGGATATTTGTTACAATGCTATCTGGTGATATGTCATTTATTTTTTAAAGCCATGCAGACTTCACAATCCAATTTGTCCTTAGTGTATTTTGCTTTTACACTTAACATTATAATAAGATGTATGAATTTAAAAACATTAATGTATAACATTCTAGCTTTAATCTATGCACATACATTACAATACATGACTGTAATACTCATGAAATATAAAGACAGCAGGAATAAAAAAAGGAAAAAACCTTTTAGGACTGAGTTATTCTACAACTAAAAGAACAAAAAAGAATTTCAAACACAGCTAGAAAACAGAGATCAATTAAGTTTCTGATTTCTGATCAAATAAGAGAAAATTTATAAGATAAATATCACTAGTAGCCAGAATCGAAATAATAGTGGTAAAAGGGCCAGAGGAATTAGAAATTAGGAGGCTTGAATGTTAGTCCTGGCTCTTCCATGATTTAGCTATGAGACCTTCGTAAAAAGTCACTCAGTCTCTGAGCTAAGTCTCTTTTCCTTATTTGTCAAATTTAAATCACTGAACTTTAAATGTTCTTTCAAGTTCTTCAATTCTATTGTTTCCCTCATTAAAAGATAAAAATGCTGCCAATAGAAAAGAAGAAAATTAGAGGATCTTTAAAAAAATAAAGAAAACTTACAGAAAGTTACTCATTACTGAAGAGACTGTTGGCCAATTTCTAAAGATTTCTATCTGCTTAATATTTTGAGTTCTCCAAAATGATCAGTATTGAAATGAAAAAAATTTACAATTTTATCATGCATCCTATTTTAACTGGATTGACCCATCCCCTGTGACAAAGAAGTATTTCAGGCAAATTGCAACAGTTTGAACTTAATGTTCTTCACTTTTTTTTATAATACAGAATTCATAGTCACCAAACACAAAGTTCAAACTGTGAATTATGCATCTAATTTTTTTAGAAAAGTTGCTTCTTTAATTTTAGAAAGGTTTTGAGTTTTACAATTTCCCCCCAATCCTGCTTCCCTCCCCCCACCCCCACAGAAGGTAGTTTGTTAGTCTTTATATCATTCCCATAGTTGCATCTAATTTTCTTAAATCTTTCAGGATTTTATTTTTATTTTCCAATCTCTTTGCTATACAATCGATGAATAAGAATTTAATTAATATTATTATTAATATTGCTATCATCACTTTTTGAAATAGTAAGGTTTAATAATCAAAAAATTAAGATCTTTCTTCCTTTACTACCTAATGCAGTCTGCGTTTCCTACTTTTCTTATTGTACTCTACCCTGACTTTTCTCTATCCTCCCTTGCCCCTAATTCCTGTTTTGAAATGCAGGTCCCTCTATTATTTATTATTACACCAGTATAGAAACTGCTTGTATAGTACATATAATACCTGTTTCCTTTCCAACCAAAATGGGGCCTTTACTGGGGCTCATATTTTTTTTTTGAGTGGGAAACATAAATTTTTTAGTTTTCAAGGAAAGAAAATTCAGAGGGGGAGTGGTGGTGGAAGGCAGCATATTAAATTTTCAATCTTGAAATTAGATCTAAATTAGAGTTTACAGAATATTCAGTCTTTAGAAGGTTTACCACCGCTTTACAGATCTGTAGAAAGTATGAGGCAAGATATTGATAAAAGATGTGACTGGAGCCCATCATTAGAACGCTTACTTGATCAGGAAGATGAGGACCCACTTCATCTGCAGGGTAGGGGAGACCTCTCCCTAACATGTGCTTATATGTCAGTAAATCTCCCTTGGACCCTGACCATGAAGGTCTGGGTCCTTATTTTGGCACTGATGTTTATGTTTATGTAAGGGCAGGGAGACAACCAAGGAACTGATGAAACCTGGCCCCAGATTAGGGTAATTCAGCTTTTAATTAGAGTATAATTGACCTGGCCATCAGAAAAATACCTCTAGGAAATTTTTTTTTTTTTTGCAAGGCAAATGGGCTTAAGTGGCTTGCCCAAGGCCACACAGCTAAGTAATTATTAAGTGTCTGAGACCGGATTTGAACCCAGGTACTTCTGACTCCAAAGCCAGTGCTTTATCCACTACGCCACCTAGCTGCCCTGGAAAAATTCTTATAATAACAATTTTTGGGAAAGACACCTTATCTGATCTCTATTTTGATAAATGGAGTAAGAGGAAAACTTGAGACCCTGCTTCCCTCCCATCTTCCATATATTACTTTCTGCTTCCCTTGTGTAGAAGAGAGTCAGAGGAATGCATCCTGGAAATGAAATGCCAGGGCATCTGAGAAGTATCTACTATCTAGATGTGTATATGATGTCCTGGTTTTTTCCCCATTTTACAGCTGAAGACTCTTGAGGTCTCAACAGTTAAATAACTTGACCCAGGTCATATCAATAGTAGCGGCATAAATGCTCAAACTTCTTTTCAAAATATCATGAGAAGAAAACATAAAAATATGCACTTGTAAAAGATGAAGTATATCAATTCTGGGAAGCGGTTGCAGCAACCCAGAAGAATTTCTAAAAGTCAGAGTGACCCAAGTGGGTCTTGGGACTATGGATTTGTCAAGTTCTCTTTTAGAGAAGGAATTATGGGAAAGATGGGAATCTTGGCCCTTTTATTGGGGGGGGGGGTGCCCTGAGTTTAAACTTAGGCCGGCAAATAGTGCAAATAAGCCAAAACAGTAGATAATCCAAATGACATTTCTATTTTGCTTTGAAATGCATTAATGTTTCATTTGTTGCAGATTTAGCTTCTAATTATATTTTAATTAAGCTAATATTAAAATTTGCATTCCCAGAGCACACAGTGATGGTGGGCAGGAAATCAGTACAGACATGAGCTGGATTACAACAGAAGGCAGCCTAATGAAAATATGAAAAATTTGCTATGGGTTATTCACCTAGTGGCTAATCTTATCTGTGTATAATTACTTACTCTATTAAGGGTACAAAGTATTAAGTTGAATATGACATCAGATCAACATTTTTCCATATGGCTTAAAAGTAAAGGTGAAACAGATCATTCTGATTACTTAAGGAAAGAATTTGCAGAAGTGAAATTAAACAAATACCGAATGTATATGTTCACTAAACAAAACATTATATAATAAAACAATTTAGATAAATAGTGTCATCTATGGCATTGTATATTAAGGCATCACTTTAATATCTAGCAATATATTTGCTTGTTTTTAATATTTTATTGATGCTTTTAAAAAATGACTGTCTAGTAAACGGACCACCTCTATAGAATAGCATATGTATACTCTTCCCCCACTCAAAGTCCATCACCTCTCTATGAAGAGAGATATTTTCTTCATCAGTCCTTGGCAGACAAGACTAAAAATTGTATTTATCTAAATTTTTAATTACTATTTATGTTGTTTTCCTTTCTTTTTCTATAGTAGATGAAAAGAGTATAGTCTATCATCCATATAGGGAAAACAAAGTGGATGTAAAGGTGTATTTCCCAGAATGTGGGCATACAATAGAGCTTTTCTATCAGTATGTATATCAGTATTTCTACCAGTATGAATATGACAATACAAATGGACAATGAATTGAAACTGGAATGCATAGGAAGAGGAAAGCAGATGATGTTGCCTTCTAAAAATCGCAAAGTCCTTAACCTCAAGGTACCAACTTTCTACTTATTTTGTTGTATGGGCACTGGGCATTCATCACAGAATTAAAATTAATGATCACTCAGAAGGCAATGGAGAGGAACATGGTGGGTGTTAGCAAGTAGTAACTTATAACCAATGAAGAAAAATAATAGTCCATTACTACATATCGTAATTTCACTATCCCCCAATAGATGGACACTCACTTTGTTTCCAAGTTTTTGCTACCACAAAGTAGATTTTTTTGTAAACTGATATGAATATTTACAGAATCTTGCCTCAATTTCACTAAAAAAATTCAGGTACTTACCTGAGAACTTCCCTCTCCTTTATCTCCCATCTCCCTGATGCTGTCACTATTTCTTCCTTCTCTCTTGGCTCACACAATGAGGTGACCCTTCTCCTTTTCGAGGCATACCAAGTTCTTTTCTGCATTCTGTAGCCAATTGTCGTCCTCTATCAACCCCCCTCTCATTTATCTTCAATCTCTCTGTCTGGTGGCTATTCTTTTGCTGGCTACAAACATATGTATACCCCCCAAATCCTCCCTTGATACCTCTATCTCTATCTTTTTGTGTGATTCAATTACCACCATGCTGCTGATTCTCAAATGTACTTATCTTGCTGTAACCTGTCTACCTCTCTAGTCTAGCATCTCCAGTTGTCTACTGGATATCTCAAACTGGTCACTTGATAGACACATTTAACTGCAAAACTGAATTCATTATTTGCTTCTTCAAATCCTTTTCCTAAATTCCTTATTACTATTGAGGATATCACCACCCTCCTAATCATTCAGGCTTGCAACTCAGGAGTCAAATTCCTTTCTTTCACCTCTTTTTTTGCCAAGCCAGTTGATTTTACCTTGTAACGTGTCTAATAGACCCTCATCACCTGTTGTCTGTACCATTACAAAAGCCTTCCAAGGTTTTTAAATCTCTCCTCACTCCATTTCTCTTTATTCAACTACCAAAGTGATCTTCCTAGAGCACAAGTCTTACCATGGGTTTTCCCATTCTCCATTCTGCAAACTCCAGTGGCTGCTTAGAACAAATATGAACCCCCTTCAGTGGTTTTTTAAAACCCTTTATAATCAAGTGACATCTTAACCTTCCAGTCCTCTTACATCTTATTCTCTTCATAGACTCTGATCCACTGACACTGACATTCTTGCTATTTGTTGTGTGACCCCACACCTCCAAACTCCAGATATTTCTTCTGGCTGTCTTTTGTGTCTGGATCTCTCCCCTATCTCAGCTCTGTCTCTTGGTTTCCTTCAAGTCTTAGCTAAAACCCCACCTTCTTTATGAAGTGTTTCCTGATCTCCCCCAATGTTAATGACTTTCCTTGAGATTATCTCCAATTTATTGTGCATATACATATAATAAGAATATGTATATATAAAATATATTTATACCTATTGTTTGTACAAAACTATTTTCATTATTCACATGTTTTCTTCAATAGATTTTTGAACTCCTTGAGGAGTTCATACCCTTTTGTTTTTCTTTGGATTCCCACCATTTAGTACAGTGCCTCACAAATAGCAGAGGTTTAATTAATGCTTGTAAACTTTCCTTTTCCCTCCCCATCTTTCACCTCCCTGGGGTCTGTGCCCAACAGGAGTTTCTCCTTGTCAAAATATATAAAACACTGAAAAACTTCAATAAATGTTTGTCGATGGAGAAGTGAATAAATAAATTTGACATAGCTTTTGGAATTAATCCATTCAGAAAAACAGAAAAAGAAGAACATGCCACACTGTTTAATGTTTTTATTTATTGCTCAGTATTACTTTATGACATTAACTCAGCAAAATAACATTTCAAATTTATTGAGTAGAGGCACATGAATTACACTGTTAAACAATCTATAAATCACAGATGATATATAAATGAATTACTATTACCTATGACTTTAGAGATCACTTTTTTCTTACTTCCATAAATATGAGCACAAATTGAAAAGAATGGTCCCAATCAAAATTCTATCAAATTTAAATTAATCACTAAATAATTCACTCTAAGTACTATATAATTATTAACTTCCTGGAATAAAGCTATCATAAAATTAATTTTAAAAGGTTAAATTTTAAAATGGAAAGATAAAAACAGTTAAATCCTTTACAATGAAGGTAATAAAACTGTTAAATTTTTGTGAAAAATCTGAACTATGAACTAATTATTTTTAAGATATCACAGTCTATTCTCACCCTTTATGATACTAATATAATACATGCAGCATCTTGTTTGCTTTTTTTAGAAAATTCCATCAAATATCCCAAGAAAAGCCTTCATTTCATCTGCTTCATCTTCTGTACGATGTGCACTGAGAAAAGAACAGAGCTGGAGATAAAACTGCTTCTCACTCAGCAGATTTAAATAACCGGCCCTGATAAACATGGTATATAGAATCTTGGCAAGTGCCATGAGGTCAGCCCCTCAAGTGAGGTTTAGAGTGCACCTCCTGCCTTGATTTCTCTGTTGTACATACAAAAATCACAGCTCCTCTGCCCTCATAGTCCCCCCTAAGCTGCCAGAGCCCTGGGAGGCCAGTCACTCACCCATGACCTGGCTCAATCAGAGGCCCAACTCAAATCCAGAGATTTCTTGAGGGTAAAGGTTGCTTTGCTTTTGGTCTTTTTCTTTCCATCCCCTAGCTCACAGTGGCCATTTAAATGTTAATTGAATTGAATGAAATTTCTGACTCCAAGGTTAGTCAGCTCTCGTTCTCTCTCTCTCTCTCTCTCTCTCTCTCTCTCTCTCTCTCTCTCTCTCTCTCTTTCTCTTTCTCTCTCTCTCTCCAAAAAAGTTAGGGGAAAATACAAACATATCAATACCCAAAGGTAATCAGTTGATATAATCAAGAATTATATGTTTGGTGACCATGCTGTTAATGATACACATTTAGTGTATCTTTTTAATAATACAAATATTTAATTTTGCATGATGACATATTAAAGCCTATATCAAATTGCTTTCTTTCTCAATGGGAGTGGAGAGAGAATTTAGAACTCAAAGTTATAAAAAAATTTTAAATTGCTTTTACATATAACTGAGGAAAATAAAATACTAAATTAAAGAAATCAGATATGGAAAAAATAGGAAAATAGTAAAATGAATAAAAATATATTGAAACATAAAAATACATTTAGTAATAATATAAACAGGTCTTAACATATTATTTACTTTTGACTCCTGATGGAAGTAGAACTTACTAGGGAAAATTAATCTAACATACTGAAGAATAAAATTAGTGATATGTTCAATGAAGTGTTTACTGGTAGAATTAGCTTAATTCTTTAGAATACTATTTTGCTTTGAAAGATATATAGTAACTGACCCATTGATAAAAAGGTTTCCTCTGAAAGATTAAATGATTTCAAATGAACTTTTCAGTTCAGATTCAGTTAAAACACAAGCAATTTTTCCAGGAAGACTTTTTAAGTATATAAAAGCAAATATACACCTTCAACTGTATGCTGATTTGGTGCTATATAGTCATACCCTTAAAGAGCATTTGTGGAACTTGACTCATTAAGAGAAACAAAATTTGAACCTTTTAAGCAAATTAATGATTCTGTCTCTTTAGTAGTAGGGTGCAGACTATGAACCCTTTCTTAGAATAAAGTTTTTAAATGTGTAAGATATAATCTATAGGATTATAAAAGAACCCAATTATATTGAAATAAGATAAAATTTTTATTTTATCCAAGTTCACAGACCCATTGAAACCTATTCACAGACCCCTTGGGATAGATGGGATCCAGGAACCTAGGTTAGGAATGCCTAGTCTAAAGACTAAAATCTAAGTGAAAAAGTATTGGATCTGTTTATAATGACACTTTTACTGGTAAAATATTGATGTTGCTTACCTGATTTCAGTTTCTTTTTTACTATCAGTGTCACTAACAAAAAAATCCCATTTCTTATTAAAATGAGAAGTGTTTGATTTTTTCTCTGATTGAAAAGTAGGTAGCACCCGTTCTATTTCTGGTGAAAGAACCTGATGTTGTCTTTCCTGAAAATGAAGTTAGGAACAGAAGTTTAAAATAAAAGTTATTGACACTGATTAATCACATTTTAAGTAAGGAAAATAAGAAAAATAAATAAACAAATACCCTTGGAGTCCCCTATACTGCTGTTTTCTGAATTCATGCAAGAAACCACATAAAAGGTGGACCCAGCCTTTGAGAAAATTCATTTTGGTCCTTCATTTCTTTGGTCTTTCAGATAAAGTGAATACTACTTTATACTGAATTCTAGGCTATGTCATCAAAAAAGCTCTAGGGTAGATTTTTCCAAAATTAAATCTGACTATACAAATATGACAGAATTTTAGTAGTGCTAACAGCAATTTTATCAAGTAATAAGAGTATTATATGACTACTAAAAGCAATTGCCAACTGATATAAGATGCTTGACTAAAATACTATCTTTTTTTATAATTAAAAAGCCTAATCTTAAAATCTCATCATGTTGAATTATTAATAACTGACTGGAGGCCACAACAATATCAAATCTATATCTAAGTCACTCTTTTTTAAACTTGAAGACAATATTTTAAGTCATCATTTTTAAAATATGAACATGTGTATCATCATATTGTCCTTTTTATCATAAAAATAAAATCCTAAGAGAAATTTCATACATTAGTAACACTTTCATTTCCATATCACCAGTCCACATTACCACTCAAGAGAAGATTATGATTTTTAGCCAAAGTGAAATGGGAAAATGTGGGCAGTAACAAAGTTCTTGTTGAAATAGACTGTCCTCAAGTATTATTGAATAAAGAAAATTTCCAGGTAAGAGATTGGTTTAATATATACTTTATAGATGTCTATTTAAAGAATGAAAATTCTAGAATTTCTATCAGTGTAAATGTTCACTCAGATATACCCAGATGAAAATGTATTTAACAAAGAAAACTATTTTGCAGCAATGAGGGGTCAAGTACCAATAATGGAGAATTGCTCCTAATATATGACTTTGAACTGGTGGTGCTACAAGTGCTAGTGTAAATTCAACAAACTAAGTCTCTTAAGCCAGAGGCAGCATGGATAATGGGTACAATGATGGTCTTAGAGTCAGGACAGCCTAGGTTCTAAACTAGCTCCTGATTGGGGGCTAGCTTGGGGGGGGGGGCTTCACTTCTCAGTACACCCAGGCATTTCTCTAAAATTACAAATTGGTGAATAGCAGATGATCTGCATTGAAGGAAGGGATTCCTCACCAAAAGCTCTATACCCAAATGAAATCACAGAAGAAGTTTTAAAAGTTTCTATTTTTTCTACCTTTCAATTGTTTTATAGGTGATCTATTAATTCTCTTTAACTATTTCACTGATTCTAGAATCCAGTCATTATTCTTATCAAATATTCATATGGTTAAATGTCAGGTTTATTGATGTTAATTTTTTTACATCTATAGAACTGAGGATTTATTTTTTAATTAGGTTATATTTTTAATATTATTGGGTCTAGTCAAATGATTATCTAATTTTTTTCCCCTTTCACAAAGTTATCATGCCTTAGTGAGGAATATATACATTTTTTTGGGGGGGGTTTGCAAGGCAAATGGGGTTAAGTGGCTTGCCCAAGGCCACACGGCTAGGTAATTATTACGTGTCTGAGACCAGATTTGAACCCAGGTACTCCTGACTCCAGGGTTGGTGCTTTATCCACTGCGCCACCTAGCCACCCCTAATATATGCATTTTTAACAGTAATTTTTTAAAATTGAAAAATGACTTAAAATTCCACAGAGCAGGCTGCTTACGGTATTTATGTTTCCAGACTGTTGAGGCAATATCACTTCGGAGGACATATTAAATTTTGAAATGATGGAATCTTGCATATGAGCATCTGACCTCTCAGGAGACAGGCAAAAACTAAGAATTAAAATAAATATTTTTTTAACCAAGAAAAGCGATACATAATCATTGGCTTAATAAGAAACTTCATAAAATTTTATCAAATTCATTATGCTAGCTAACTAAACAAAAGCATCATATTTCACTTCAGTATGCTGAATTAAAGGTACAAAGAGACTTTGAGAGTTAAATGGCATCCTTTCTGATTTCTACCAATACTTAATCCCAAGGAGTTTAGTATTTTTACTTTTGAAGACTTAAAGAAATAGACATTTCATAGCTCTCTTTAATCTTTTATATAATTTACAATTATTTTTATTTCAAGAAATTCTTATATTTGTCATTCATTCCACAAGCATTTATTAAGAGTCTACTATGACTAAGGAATAGAAAGACAAAAAAACAAACAGTCCCTGCTTTCAACAACCTAATTTCACTCCATTCTTTCTCCTATTCATTGATATAGGGAGCTCCAGATGAGAAAATTCCTGATACCATTGAAGGTTGGTATCTTCTCTGAAACTTCTACTCTTAGGCAGTCACTTAGAGACCCTGAAAGCTAGTTGGCTTGCCCATAATCCTACAATTACTCGTTCAGAAGTGGGACTTGAATTCAAGTCTTCCTGTCTCCAAGGCCAGCCCTTCATTAACTACATCAGGAATACCTCTATTTCACTCAATATCAATTTGAACTCAGGTCCTCCTGACTCCAGGGCCGGTGCTCTGTCCGCTGTGCCACCTAGCTGCCCCCGAGTAGGTTATTCTTGATTGCAATACAAGCTCCTTGATCTACTAGAATATCATATTCTAGATCCTCTCCTCCTTTATTGTGCGGTAGCTGCTATATCTTGTATGAGCCATCATTTCTATTTTGCTTTCTGGTTCAAATATTATCTGAGCAGTTTTCCTTTATAATTTCTTGAAATATGAAGCTTAAACTTTTTTTTTGGCGGCTAGGTGGCTCAGTGGATAGAGTACTGGTCCTGGAGTCAGGAGAATCTGAGTCCGATCTCACTTAATAATTTACCTAACCGTGTGACTTTGGACAAGTCACTTAACCCCACTGCCTTGCTTTAAAAAAAAAAAGGACTGCAAGCTCCTTTTTTTTTGAATCATAGCTTTCAGGTAGTCCAATAATTTTTTTTAGGTTTTTTCCTCTTTGTCTTCTCTACAAGTGTGCCCAGGTAGGGCTATAAGAAGGAATTTTACCCACTGGGTTTTTTTTTTTTTAGGTTTTTGCAAGGCAATGGGGTTAAGTGACTTGCCCAAGGCCACACAGCTAGGTAATTATTAAGTATCTGAGGCCAGAGTTGAACTCAGGTACTCCTGACTCCAGGGCTGGTGCTCTGTCTACTGTGCCACCTAACTGCCCCCCCCAATAATTCTTAAATTAATTCTCCTCATTCTATTTTCCAGGTCAGTTTCCCCCGATATTTCACATTTTCTTTTATTTTTTTCCATATTTTCACTTTTTTTTATTGTGTCTTGAAGTCTTATGAAGCTTTCACTTGACCAATTTTAATTTTTAAGGAGTTATTTTTCTTCAGTGAGATTTTGTACTTCTTTTACCAAGCTGTAAATTTCCTTACATTATTACTCTCATTTCTTTTCCTGTTTTCCTCTATTGTTCCCATTTGATTTAAATTTTTTTTTAAAAACTTCTTTCTTTAGCTCTTCAAGGAATTATTGTTGGGAGTTGTATGCAATCTACATTTTTTCCTTTTAAGTTTTGTTTTAGATGTTTTATGTCATTTTCTTCTTCTGAGTTTTTTTTTAAGGTTTTTTTGCAAGGCAGATGGGCTTAAGTGGCTTGCCCAAGGCCACACAGCTAGGTAATTATTAAGTGTCTGAGGTCAGATTTGAACCCTGGTACTCCTGACTCCAAGGCCCATGCTTTATCCACTGCGCCACCTAGCTGCCCCTTCTTCTGAGTTTTTATCTGGAACTTCATTGTCTCCATAACAGATTTTTATGGTCAGGTTCTTTTATTGTTATTTGCATATTTTTCTAACCTATTTCTTGACTTTGAATTTTATTCTTAGCATTTGGCTCTGCTCATTTTAGTAGGGAAACTTGTCCCCATCTTAATGCTTTTTTTCCCCTGATGTTTTCACTCCTAGTTCTGGCAGTCTATAAATTTTTATAGTGCTAAGGTGGTATGATCTGGGGAGAGGTGTGGTTATTGCTCTCCTGGTCTACATTCTGGTCTTTAACCAGGAAGAATTCTTGCTCCCTTTAGATCACAAGTACTAGACTGGCATTGTGCCTGGAGACTAGAGCCCCTGCTCCTTGATGATTGCACCTTAGAATTGACTTATGGGCAATGGTGTTACTAATCTGCACGGTATCACACAGGGGTCTTCTATAATATTTTTCTGACTAGGTATTCACTCTCCATTCCACTTCTGGGCAATGAGAAATCCCAGGGATATTGCTTTCTGAGTCCCTGGTTGTCTTGGTACAGGAAAAAGAGAAATCTTAGAGCAGGATGAATAGAACCAGGACTAGAAGCTAACACTGTGAGGATGACTGGTGTCAAAAAAGGGACTTGAATATCAACTTTCTGCTCTTCATTCTCCTAACCACAACTTGAAAAGAAAGCAATGTATTAATCTTACATAAATGAAACACAAGGCCTCTCAACATGGTGCACTTTAAGAAATGCCAGGGGGGTGAATAGGTAATGCAGTGAGGGGTGGCTAGGTGGTGCAATGGATAGAACACTGGCCCTGGAGTCAGGAGTACCTGAGTTCAAATCCGGCCTCAGACACTTAATAATTATCTAACTGTGTGGCCTTGGACAAGTCACTTAAACCCCGTTGCTTTGCAAAAAGAAAAAAAAAAAGAATGCCAGGAAAATGTCTTTGCCCCAAAACAAAGTCTTAAAATTTCATTAGTTACTCATTACTTTGGTGTAATAAATTGCTCTTTTGAAGAGCAAATATCCTTGAGGGAGACATTCAAATTTATACTCATATACTTAAATCTGTGTTCTTAATCTAATGATTCAGATAACTACCTGCCTACAAAGGCCTATCCTATGTAACTCTTGGTCATGCCCTCCCAAAAGTTTGCCCAAGGAGTGTACCTCATATGCAAGGCAATGGGGTTAAAATGACTTGCCCAACCTCATCCAGCTAGGTAATTATTAAATGTCTGAGGTTGGATTTGAACTCAGATCCTCCTGACTCCAGGGCTGGTGCTCTATCCACTGCACCACTAGCTGCCGCTGTTAAATATTCTTGACACTGGTAATGCACTAGTTGGACCCTCCTACCAACTACCTCACCAGATGACCAGTCTGCCTTGTCTTACCATCCATTTCTTTGATGACATAATTTGCTCCCATTGTTATGAAGGTCTTCATTGCTTAGATGTTGCACTCCATTCATAACTTACATGCAACTCCTTACTGACCAGTGTATGATACTCATCTTTAACTCTTTAGAGACAATTACAGATAGAATGTTGATAAAAAAAGAGATGTCTTTGTTTCCATATAAAAAATGGGTGCATTAAAAGCAGCTTTGCAATTTCCTGAAGGCCACTTAACCCATCTCTTTCTCCTCCAGTTCAACTCTGTACCCAACTCACTTATCTGGCCCCAGAAGTGCATACTGATGGACAAGTTTGATAAGATGTCCCTCCAAATGAAATACTGAAATCTATAGCCACTCTTCATCTACTTTGTGGTGTGGATGGATCGGTCAAATTCCTATGAAAATCTGCAGTGTTCCAAGGTTTAATACAGTCAACATGATTCACAAATAGGAGCGTTTGGAGATTCTCACTGTCCCCAGGCACTCCCTACCTTCTCTGGTCTGGATTTTTGCACTGGATATCTGCCAGAAATACCTTTGGTAAGCAGACATCCCCCTGTTTTATGCCTTGCCCAATGCTTATTATCAGAGAGTCAATATTAGGATGATTACTCTTGTTATAGTTTCTAAAAAAAAAACCTGAATGATTTTGAAGTATGGAAAATAGATTTTTATTGTGCAGTTTTGATTTACAAAATCAAATGTTTCTAAAAAACAATAAACCCAATGTAATATATTCTCTACATTTTTTTCAGTTAATTGTAAAGCTATGCTCTATTGTTGAATATGGCTTATAAAAGTCTTCCTATTTCTTACTAATAGCCTTGATTTATGCATAGATAATTCTCATGAATGCTTTGTATAGATGGCAGAGCAGAACTATAAGATGAGAGTTACTGATGTTCTTTTTTTTAAGAATTAATGAACTATCATATTTTTTTCTCCACATCTCTGATAGCTTTTCTTTTGTTCACTAATCTCTTGCTACCATTCCAATTATGTTCTTTAAAATGCACTTGGTCTAATACAACTGCTTTCCCCATCTTTGTTCTCCTCAGTGACATCTTGACCTCCTCTAAAAGCACATACAAAACTGTGATGTTACAGTCCAAGTGTGGGAGTTTCACTATCTTTGATGAAGATGTGGAAATCTTTTCCATTTCTCTTGCTTGTGATCCTCTTTCCTTGTTCATTATTGAATGCTATTAGCTAATATTTAGTGAAGTTTTCTCTAAGCTGGTTTTACCTTCCATTGTTTTTCTCTACTTTAAGGGATGACCCAACTTATAAGTCTCTATTATCCTGTTTTCTAAGAGATTATAAATTAGTTTATATTCTAATCCACTGTTACTTTTGGCATTCATCTTCCTTGGTTTGACCATTCTGCCAAATATGGACTGAATAAGACTGAATCAGGCTCCTTTTTTCTCCTTCTTGTGGCAATTAATTTACACTAGCTAAATGGAATCATTATTTTAGTTGATGAAAGTGTAATATCTATTTTCCATTTCTCATTTTTTATTTTCAGTGACTTGTCTAAGAAGTTCAAGGTTAATTTGTTTCATTTGTGAGACACATATTTTTTCTTCAAGACTGATCTTATTTTTGTTTTTTACTAATTCTGATCTCTCTGACAAAGCAATGGTCTAACTATATATACACCACTGTCTCCAGGATAACTCCCAAATCAATAACAAGTCTTTTCTTGTCTGGAAAAAAATTTAATCTATTTCATTCTTTATGGTGCTATTTGGTGCTTGCCATGTCCAGCACCTTCCAATGCTTTTCTCATAAAATAGGTTGTATGAAATAGATGAAAGCTAGCTTTTTAGCTTCTCTCATTTCTTCCTTCTTCCTGAACCATGCTTTGCCATATATATTTACTCATGCTCAACTTTTCTTCCTTTTGCATTGAAGCCACCACAGTCTTATCAAATTCTTCAAAGAATTTCTCTATTCTTTCATTCATAGCCACTAATGATTGTACATAACATGCAATCATTTTCATGGTGGTCTATCTATTTATCACCAATTATCAGTGGCAATGAGGAGAGTCCCTTTCTAACCCAGGATCACATCAACTGCAGTCCCACCTAGCTGCGTGACCCTGGGCAAGTCCCTCAACCTCCAAAGCATCTCTATGATCCAAAATGATAGAGAAGATTTCTTCATCTAGAAGCTTCCTACATCAATGAAAAAATAGACCCAGTTCCCATCCCAAATCAGAGATGGTGTATATATAACAGAGACTGGTGAGAACATATTTGTCTAAACTAAAAAGGTTAGGGCAGACAAATGGGTATATCTCCCATATTAGCTACATGGGATAGTAGCCACAAAGATGGAAAGGAGAATAGTAGCTAACACCCAGAAATCCACAAGACACAGAATCCAAGAAGAGAGTCAGTAGTAAAACCCATGTCTATATAAAAGCACCTCCAGGGGCAGCTAGGTGGTGCAGTGGATAGAACACTGGCCCTGGAGTCAGAAATACCTGAGTTCAAATCCAGCCTCAGACACTTAATAATGACCTAGCTGTGTGGTCTTGGGCAAGCCCCTTAACCCCATTTGCCTTGCAAAAAAACCTAAAAAGAAATAAAAGCACCTCAAGTTTAAGCAAGTAAATCTGAGACTTGGTAGGAAGATTTGGGACTATACAGAGGTTATAGATGGAGATACTGTGTTCAAAAGAAACAGGGTAAGGGGGGGGGGGGCATAGTACTGTATATAAAACAAGTACACACTTTTGAGAAGATCCAGGAAGCAGAGAGGGGTGTACATCAGAGAATATTCGGGTGAAGGTCAGAGAAGGGTCAAACAGAAGTCACACTATAGACCCCTGTATAAAAATAGGAGACCGAACACAAGCCTAGCAGAAAGGTATAGGAGAGTCATGGTTGGGGGCTCCAGTTATATATTAGAACTCAAACTCTATTTCTGTCTGTCTGTCATTCTCTCTGTTTCTCTCTCTTCCTCTGTCTCTCTATCTTTGTCTCTCTATTTCTCTCTTTTTTTTTGTTTCTCTCTTTTCAATCTTGGAGGAGTCAATAAAGGGAAATTCTTTTTGTATCTGATTCTCATTTCACCAGGAGGTTGCTGGTATAAAAATGATGGAAAACTTGGTTAGAAGTGATTACTCCATCCCAGAATCTGTGATGAGGTGCCAGTGTAACATCACCCTAGATTTTGGGAAAGCAGGTTCCAAAGTGTTCCAACCTCATGCCACATGAAGCTTGGTTGAAAGAATTGGAAATTTTTAACCTAGAAAAAAATAATTGTCTTCAGCTATCTGAAGGGCTATCATATAGAAAAGAAAAGAAAGGCAGAGTACTAAGAACAATGAGAAGGATGTCACAAAAAAGCTAAATTTAGACTTGATCTAAAGAAAAGCTTCCAGACAATCTTTTAGGTTTTTTCAAGGCAATGGGGTTAAGTGGCTTGCCCAAGGCCACACAGCTAGGTAATGATTAAGTGTCTGAGGCCGGATTTGAACCCAGGTACTCCCGGCTCCAGGGCCGGTGCTCTATCCACTGCGCCACCTAGTCACCCCTTGTCCTTCATTCTTGAAGAAAACCAAAGACATTCACGAAGGTGATGTCTCTACTTGCAAATAATTTGGGTTAAATGAGACAACACTTAGGCAGACTGTGCAAAGTCATCAGCTTCACTTTATTCTCTAGGTGTAGTCTAGACTAGATGGTCTCCAAAATACCTCCTAACTCAACAAATTGATGAGTTACTCTTGGTGTAAATTAGTTTGATCAGAAAATCTCTTTCTTAACAAATAATGTCATAATAGAGAG
Source organism: Macrotis lagotis (assembly GCF_037893015.1). Taxonomy (NCBI): domain Eukaryota; kingdom Metazoa; phylum Chordata; class Mammalia; order Peramelemorphia; family Peramelidae; genus Macrotis; species Macrotis lagotis. The sequence goes on along the minus strand of NC_133659.1, from coordinate 36,695,087 downwards.
GGAACTACAAGGGGTGGCTAGGTGGCGCAGTGGATAGAGCACCGGCCCTGGAGCCGGGAGTACCTGGGTTCAAATTCGGTCTCAGACACTTAATCATTACCTAGCTGTGTGGCCTTGGGCAAGCCACTTAACCCCGTTTGCCTTACAAAAAAAAAAGAAAAAAGAAATGGAACTACTAAATTAGAAGCCTGGTTTAGAGTCCCAGGTTGGACATTCAATTGCTAAAAATCATAGGTTAGTGGTAAAACTTCTCTGAGTCCTTACTTTACTGATGGGAAAACCATCTCACAGGTCTTTGATGAGGAAAGCTTTGCGTTAAGTGTAAAGATCTATAGAAATGTAAGTATTTAGTATTTCAATAAAATTCTCCTCCAGTAGGAAGGAAAGGACCCTGGCCTACCGAAGGCTCTGCTGGCAAAGGCAAACTTGACTTTGATTAGACCATATGTGCCACCTTGTGATCATCTTGCCATCTGTGACAGGACCAATGTCTTATCAGGGTTCCCAAATCGCACCACCCTCCAAAACATGATTGGCTAATTTTTTCCTAAAGGACAACAAAGCTGTTCCTAGGACTTGACTGGCCTTAGGATAGGGTGAAGAGGGTGATGTCAAAACTCAGGTTGTACCTCCCTTTATGCAACTTCCTGGGACTTCCTTTAGACTTAAAAAGTAGTCCGCTAGCCCCACATGGAATCAGGGTCCTTTAGGACCAGTGTCCCAAGAACTTGTGAGAAACATACCACTCTGCCCTGTTGACCAGATACATTTCAATATAAAAATGAGAGAAGCTGTATCTTCCTAGGTTCGGTACTGACATCCTTTCTATGAGCTGTGGCTAAGTAAGCCTCATTTGCTGCTAACTGTTGAATGACCTAGAAGGACTTCCTTTTGCTCCAACATGGAACCTGAATCTAGCTAGGCAGCTGGGTACCAGTCAGAGTCAGACCCACTGCTAGCCCCCTGCATCACTCCCCTGAACTCTCTTGGATGTGGACTCTCCCAATCAGAAGGTGAGGTCCTTTGCAGCAGAAGGTTCCTGCTTGTCTGTTCACATTCCCAGTCTCAGCCCATAGTAAATACTCATTAAAAGCTTTCCCATTCCCTCCTACAACAGAGAATCTAAAATCCAAGTGTTGTAGATGCTTCCCTCTGCACATGTTGGAAGTCCATGAAGGATAGAGATGTTTTACTTTGGTCTTTGTATTCTCCATTGTCTAGGGCAGTGTCTGGCACATAATAGGCCCTTAAATGCTTAATGATTGATTGGTGTAAATTGTCATTTACATGAGATGAGGGAGCCCACAGATTGATGAGATCCTCCCAGAATTATTAAAATATTATTACTATCACTATTAATATGAAGTCAGGTATTTTATTATTCACTACTACCACAGCTGCCACTTCCTTCTAGCAACATCAAGAAAAGAAGTCTTAATTTTTTCTAACTGCTCTAAAATCAATCTGCTTTAGATTCAACAGTACAACATTAAGCATGATTTATGTGATCCAGAATTTCTCTGACTCCATTTTTAATTTCATTTAAGAAGGAAATAAAGTTGTAAAAAGTTTTACTAAAGGTTCTAAAACTTGCCTACTTGAAGTTTCCCCTTGGAATTTGTTCAGTATCTTTCCAAGTGGTGGTTTATGTCCCATGGCATCTAGAAGCAAAGTGTTTCCTGAATAAGGAATATTATAAGAATATAATTTAGTAAAATACCAGTAAACAGCTGAATGAGACTTTTTACTAGTTCCCTAAACAGTGTCTCCAATAGATATAATCTGTCTAAGGGAAGGAAGAGATTCCCTTTTCACATTAATCAAATTTAATTTGAAAAGGGAAAGAGAAAGGTGCTGGGAATCTAAAGTAAGTACAAAATGTACTTGTTAGTTACTGTGGTAAAAGGTCTCAGGTTGCTTTTTAATATCTGTAAAGGGAATTAAAATTAGATAGGAAAACATTACTTTATTTATGATCATTTTGTGGTCCATATGAAAGATTAAGTCATGGTTCATTTAACATTTTAAACATTCTACAAAGGACGAAGAGCATTTAAAGCAACTGAAAACTCCAAGGTATCCCCAAAGCCTCAGTGTAGCTTCAAGCTTAAATAGCTTTAATAGCTCAGGACAGCACTTAGAATTGTGGGGGTTCCAGTGACAAAGTCACTCTTTGGCAGGGCTGGTCTATTACTTAACCTCTCCAGAACTCAGTTTCACCATCTTTAAAAACGAGAGAAGTGTTAGTTCTGAGGGGTGCCTACAAGGTTGGGGCTATTAGACAGAGGGCTGGGCCTAGAGTCACCAGAACTTATATTCAAGTCTTGCCTAAGACACATACAAGCTATATGGTGACAGGCTGATGGCTTTATCTGTCAGTGTCCTAGGTAACCCTCTAAGTCTGCACTTAAGGTATAGATGAGTGGTAAATCAGTACTGGTAATGGTATTTCCACACCAAGAGATTCTCATGTGGATGAAATCAGAGATCTGGAGAAATATAACGGGTTTCATCTAAATATCTTAAAAGTTTATACAAGATCTAAATTTCTGTGATGTTATGAGTGGTATACCCACATTTGCTATGTAATAATCTTGAAGTAATATCTACCCTTCAGCCAAAAGCTACTATGTATCAAGAATAATATTTTTGATTCACTATCATTACAATATTAAAATTTTGAGTTTCTTAAATCTAAATATCAATTTAGAAAAATAAGTGAAAGTTAGCTTATAAAAAGCTAAACTAAAAGGTTTTCCAATAAATTCTTAGCAAATTATTTTATGCTGAAACACTTTTACCTGAAGTTCCAGTGGCATTTATTAGTTTTTCATCATTGAAATCGTCCCAAATTTCATCTCCCAATTCAAAGTTCACATTCAGAGAGTCTGAAAACTGGGAGCTGTTTTTATCGGCATCCGTCAAAGTATACATTAGGGAACTGTTGTGATTTCTGTTAGAGAGCACTAAGTGAGGGCTTTCTTCATTTAAAGTTGTAGGATATTTCCATGTGGAAAAGTCTGTGAAGAAAAAAGATTGGGCAGTTCATTCAGTCTACAACAAATAAATAAGTAAAAAATGCAATTAAACATCAAAGATAAAAAAATTTTAAAGACCTGAACATCTCGCAAAAGCATTGGGTTAAACTAATATTGTTAATAATCAATCAATTAAGCAATCAAGAAGAATTAAGTGCTTCCTATGTCTCAGGCATTGTTCAGGAGTTAAAGAGACAGAAGGGAAAGGCTCTGCTTTCCAGAGCAGAGACACATGTACATTTATAGGTATAAATAGATCATATATAAAGCAGACACCAATGTAGCAGTGTTCCCTCTGGGGATAAACCCTCTCCCCACCAATACTTAGGGACTGGATCTCCCTGGGGACAATTATTCTAGGTGCAAGGTACTCTGTGGGTTTGTATTCTTAAACCTCTAACTCTCAAGCATCCTTTAATAGTCAGTTAATTGACAAAATTAATTCTAAGCAAAGACATATACTGAAATGGCAGAGAATGAATAGCAATAACAAAACTCTTATTCATAATCCTGGGGTGTATCTATTACATTTATATACAGTGTCAATGGAAGGAGACACAGTATATTAGAAGAGAGGCACACACACAAAGGGAAACTTCTATAATGTAAATACACACACACACACACATGAAACTTGATTATAACAAAATTGTTCTGTGGGTATCGCCATTTAGACTTTGCAATTCTGTGCACTCACAAATTGCTGTGATGTTCTTTTTTCCCCAAGTCTGTCATTACCATTAACACTCTTTTCTCCCCAAGTTTCTTGCTCCCCTAGTACATGCCCTTTCTTAAAACAAATATTTATAATCAAGTTAAATATGTATAGACCAATGCCTTGGCCATGTCTGAGAAGGTACTCTATTTTATCCTGTATCTTTGGCCCATCACTTTAATAATACCAAGAGGTGGGAGACATAATTCCTTATATTTTTTGAAGTCCAGATTTTAGGGAGATTTCACCCCATACAATCTATCCCTTGTTTCAGTCTACATTCTATCCTAGCCATAGCTGTGAAAATTATCTCTTTTCTTTGTCTTCTCATTGTTTTAATATGATCTCCTATATTTAAGGTCATTTAGAGTTTCCTGGATGCATAATGTTGATTAAAATCTGATTTCTGCCAGACTTGCTCTTCAGTTTTCCCAATCACTTTTTTCAAAAAACTAGGGAGCCTTTACTTCAGTGGGGTTGCCTTTAAGTTTACTGAACATCAAGTTACTATGTTTTATTACTTCTGGGATTGTTTCCTTAAAATGCTTTACTGTTCAACTTTATTTTTTAACCAAATTGTTTTGTTGAAAACCAACTGATCCATAAAATAAAGCAAGGAGAGAGAATCTGAAAGTCATTAGTCTTCCTGATAATTGTAATAAAAACCTCAACTGCATATCATATTTCAAGAAATCATAAAATAAAATTATCTAGGAAATAAGGAAGTCAGGTGGCAAAATGAGAACAAAAAGAATTCTTCACTGACCTCCCAAAGGGAACCCAAAAGGCAAAGACTCAGGAATGGCATAGACAAAATCCAGAACTTTGACATGAAAGTAAAAATACAACAAAGTAGTTAAAAGAAACTGAGAGGAAAGGAAGGAGAAACACCAAATGTAGATTTTTTTTTTTTTAAGGAAACTGGTCTTTGAAGAAGGGAGACATTGCAGATGATAGCTAGCAGTAATAGCTTGATGAAATAAATTTTTTTAAGGATGAGAGACTTGAGAATGTTTGTAGGCAGCAAGGAAGGATTCAGTAGATAGGGAGAGACTGAAGAATAGAAAAAGAGACTGAAAAATAGGGATGATGGTGGAAGGGGGGCCATTTGCTTGAGAAGACGAAAACATGTGGAATCAATGAATAGTGAAGGTAGAGGTGTTGGCCATGGTGAGAAGATCACCTATTCATCAGAACTAGAGTAAATGAGGAGATAGCTGTAGATGTGAGATAAGAGATGGATATGAAAGGGGTGTGAGATGAGAAGTAGGAGAGAAGGTCAATAGCTTCAGTATTCCTGAAGAATGAGATGAGGTCTTCATATGAGAGCAGGGGGAAAAGGAAACTTGTAGTGAGAGGTGAAAATCTGTACAAGTTACTATAGTGATCTGAATTACAATGTTTGCCCTTTGTTCTCATAGAAGATCATGACATCACCCAGCAGCTCCTGAAGTTGATGCAAAGTCAATGGAAACCTTGTAAGAAGCTACTAACGTGCTATAAGATGGATTTCCAAATCCATTTCCTGTCTGAAAGGCAGTAAGGATTGGGAGATCTTCCCACTGATACTGTACAGATTTGGGGGAAATAGTATCCTAGGGTTATGGAAGGAATATTTTATTGGCACAATGCTAACAAGGCCATCTTGGTCAATGTTTGTGCTTTGCTTTTGCTTTGAACAGTCTATTGGCTGACTCCTAAGCTTTGGTTTTGGGAGCAGAGTGAATCCTATGCAGTTTACCCTCTGGGGAGCCAACTCTGTAACTTGGGGAGGATGTCCTGGAGTGGATGCTGCTGAGACAGGTGTATATATGTCATATTGCTCCTTTGTGGAAGTGCAATACAGATCTCTCCTTTGCTCCTCACAATAGCCCAGGGAGGGAGGTGCTCTTATTATTGTCATTTTACAGTTGAGGAAACCGAGGCAGAAGTGATGGAATGACTTGCCCAGGGTCATACAGCTAAGTATTTAAGGCTGGATTGAAACCTGGGTCCTCCTCACTCCTGATCCAGCATGACCACTGCCCTACCTATGGTTTATCACTCTTAATTAGGCTACAATCGCCACAAGGGTATGTACATTACCTAATATCAGCTTTCTTTTTCTTATAACTAGCACAATGTTCTGCCCATGATAAGACAGGAATAAATACTCATTGAATTTGATCATTTGATTTGCTGAAGGAGGCAAAAAAGCTATAATTCAGGGAAAGACTAAAGTAAAAATATATATATATACACACATATATATGTGTGAAATTAATTAAAGATAGTAAAAGAATCTTTCTTTGCATATCTCTTGTGTTGCTTTTACACAGATTGGAGCAAAATGGGCAAATACTTTTACATTCGAGGTGGGAGCAGTGGGTTTTTTCTTGATCACTTCTTGTGCCGAAGTAAATCTTCATAAAATTAATGACCTTGGGATAACAAGGATGTGATGAATCAACTCTAATCATTGTTAGTCTAAAGGTCTTAGAAAACCAGGACTGAAGCAGGCATAGGGCAGAAGATGCAGGGAAGAGCTTCTCCCATGGGCCATTACCCACCTGTGCTTTTGAAAAGCTTCCGACCAGCTGTGTGTGGTAAAGGGGACAAGCAGTTAAAGGATCTATGATCACACTATAGAGGAATCCCCTCTAAGACAGAAAGCAGGCCACTTTTCCCTTAGAAGAAGAATCCTAGGGAGAAGTCTGAGACACTTACAGCTGACATGATGAGTGCAGGGTCAAAGAGTTAAAATGTCAGAGGAAGGATTTGAACCCAGGTGTTTCTGAACCTATCATGCTACTTCAACACTGTGACTTTAAGTAGGTGATTTAATCCTCTCATCTTGCCCCACCTCCCACTGCTGTACATCATCAAAAAAGTTCAGTCAGGTACTGCCTAAGCTTATATACTGCAGGAAGGAAGGCAAGCATATGTGCCACGGTTTTATAGAGGAAGACCACATGGAAACAGGCACTGCTATAAAAATGTGACACATTAAAAGGAAATAAATCTAGATTATATTTTGACTATATTCCCAAATTCTGACTAGATTTAGCAAAAAGGTACAGAATTATACTGGACCATTTTAGAATTATTCAAAGTGTGAAAAGTATTTCTAAAAATGTTTAAGTCAAATTAAGTTATTTATATATATATAATTATATATATATATATATGCACACACACATACATACACACAGATATACATTCACACATGTATCACACATGTATATTTAAAACTGCCAGCAAATACAAAGGACAAAAACCAAGGACAACACTAGGTTAGAACATAAATTCATTTGTTAAAACTTTATGGAAGATAACAAGCACCATCATCCCATAGAACAGTGAGAAGTGATATAAGGAAAAGGAGTTATAAAAAAAAGTTTGACAAGAGACTAATAAAGCAAAGTCATCCCAAAAGTATTTAAAGATGAAAGTAGGAGGACAACAACAACAACAAATGGAAAAATATCTATAAAGATTTTCTTAGCAAATTCTTTTTTACTAACAAAGACAGTGAAACCACCACCTACTTTGACATCTCAGACCTTGAAGTTCTTTGGCCCTGACAAAAACAAGGATGGAAACCGTAGCTGGTTTAGACCAAGTATACACAGAGGGCCTCTGAGCAACAGGTGACCCAATTTTCAGGGCACTGAGGGATTGATTTCCAAAGTTTTGGAAAAATCCTTGGACTTTATTATTATTATGGACAAACTGGTGTCTTAGAGAACATCAACAGCTACCAAACTGCATATGGGTTTATAAGAATAAACTACACATTGACACATCAGGGGCATCTCTGATGAAAGTATGCGAAGGGAATACCACAGACAATATGTATGCAAACTAGACAGATTCTTAACAATCAGAAGCTGAGTGAAAGGCACAAAAGATATAAAATTCCAGTGTGATCTTTGTATCTTGGTTAGAAAAAAATCATTTGATTGGTAAACCAAGGTGTTACTTCTTTAAGTCCTGTTTTCCATGTACATGTTAAAAGATAAGATATCTTTTATAATCAGATATAACAACAGAGATAATAGTAATCTTTGATGACTAGGTACCACTAAAAATGTGGCATAAAATTAGAAGATGAATTCTTGCCAAAAATATTTGCCACTGTCATTATGGAAGAAACATAGCACAGAGAACAAATGGAAGTAAGATCCCTGATAACCATCCTAACCATTTTTTTTTGACACACTCTGGTGCCAAACATTCCTTCTCCCAATAAAGCTTTCTAAATGTTAAACAAAAAAAGTCATGGATTCAGGTTAAAAATCCCTGATTAAAATTAAAATTCTAAAATGCTCCTATTTGTGAATGATTATGATTTAATAGTAAAACTACCAAACTTCCCAAATGAGATCCATAATTATTCAAAGGGACTTGGCCCATAGACTGCCTTGAGAAGGGGTCCTAAGCTGCTGAAGAACCTGGGAAGAAACACACTGATGGTTCCAAAACAGTTGAATGGGCAGAGTTCATTTATCCATACAAATATGATGAAAAGATATAACAAATGAAAAATAAATGGGGCCCAAAACTGAATAGGAGAGAAAGAGCAGGCTAAATCATCTTTAGGAAACTCTTTGGTAGTTTTTAATAATTCCAGTCTTCTTCATGAAACAAAGGCCTATCTTTAACACCACTATTCTTCCAAAGATATTCTATTGCAGCAAGTCAAAGCACACCAGTTTTGGGAGGAGAAAAATTGAGAGTCAACTAAAAAGAGCAATGGATTGGTATGTGTGGATATCAGCATGCTACAACATATTACTAGAGAAGAGTTGTGCAAGGCAAGCAAGGCAAAGCATGTTACTGGATGCCTGAGAATACATGAAGAATCTGTGGTTAGGTTAGCAAGGGGAGATCCTTGTGCAATAACTCCATTCACCAATACAATTTGACAACCAACTTAGTAGAGAGCTCCTGGCAATTGCCTCAGTTGCAAAGAGGTTAAAAGACACAAAACTAGGAAACAGTTTAGAGGAGAGAGACAAAGAGAGGTTTTTCTGACTCTGTGCCAAATTCCACCCTGCTACTCTAGACAAAATGTCTAGAAACACCTGGGGTGTTTATTCTAAACTTATGTATCTCACATTTTCTTTGAGCCACTTTAATTTTGCCTTGCCCACACTTCTATGATGAGGTCATCCTATGCTGGAGTGTCTCCCATGCCTTACAATCAATTCTAAAGTTCTTAAGAGAGAACTTTAGGGTGTCCCAGTACTTAGAGGCTCTCGAATATAATTAAATTAGAGGTGACTTTTATTTGACTAGATACCTAGAGGTTTGTAATATCATAGGAACAGAGGGTAGGAACTTACTTAGAAGGGTTGGATAAAAAGAGATTAGGAAGTGATTTTATCTTAATCCATACTTTAGTTAACAAGGGTTTTAGTACCTTGGCTGTGGAGCTAAAGGGATAATGGGAGAGAGTGTACCCAATACTTTGGTTGGAGAGGGCTGTAGGGCTATGGTTAGAGTACTAGAGAGACAGAGGGAGAGATTATACTTAGAGGGACTGGACATGAAAGCATCATGAAGTGGTTTTGCTTTGCTTGATACTTCAGCTACAATTGGAGGAAATATGCTGGCAGTGGGGGGAGAGAAGAAGGAATGGTTCATGAAATGATTTGGCTTTACAAGGTGCTTTGGTAAGGCAGCTAGGTGGTACAGTGGATAGAGCACTGGCCTTGGAGTCAGGAGGACCTGAGTTCAAATTGGCCTTAGACACTTAATAATTGCCTAGCTGTATGACCATGGGAAAATCACTTAACTCCATTGCCTTAAATAAAAAATATTAAAAAAAAATACTTGCCTCATAAGAATTGCATACTCATGGAGGATACTTGAAAAAGGAGTGAGTTATAAAGTGATGGAAGTGGGGAGAGTATTTAAAGACTTTGAGGCAATGCTGCTTATCAATCAATCAAGCAATTAACCAACCTTTGAGAACAGTACTTTTATCAGGTTGGATAAAAGGAGTATATTTTGACATAAGAGATGTAAGACAAGGTTAAAACAATAAAAACATAAAAAGGACTATACTAGAAGAAGGCTAGACATTATCATTAGTGGCTAAATATCACCAGGTAAAGAGGCACAAAGAGTATTATAGTAGAGGGAAAGAAGGGAAGGTCTGAACACTGAATAAATCCTACTCAATAGATTTGGCCCAGAGATGGAATAACATACATTCCCACTTGGGTTTAAAAATATCTCCTAGCCTACAGGGAAGGAGGAGGGAAAAGAGAAAGAAAGGAGTAGAATGAATTGATAAAAGGGAAGGTGAAGGTAAAAGTGAAAGTATACTTAAAGTCAAAATTTAAAAGAAAAGTTTAAGGGAAAAAGAAGCAAAATAGTGGTGAGGAGAAATAAGAGGAAAGAGAAAAGTACAAACAGGGAAAGATAGCATGGAGAAAAATAAAGAATGAGTAATCTCAGCTGTAAATGTGAAATGGGATCAATTGCCCCATAAAATGACAGAAGATAGCAGAATGGATTAAAAACCAGAATCCTACAGTATGTTGTTTACAAGAAACACATCTGAAGCAGAGAGATACACACAGGGTTAAAGGTAAAAGACTGGAGCAAACTATATTATGCTTCAACAGAAGTAAAAAAAAAATCAGGGGAGCAATTCTGACTTCAGATAAAGCAAAAGCAAAAAAGAGATCTTATTAAGAGGGACTAGAGGCAATAAAGTTATATCATTATTAAATACACACACACACACACACACACACACACACAGCCCTACCTGGTATAGCATCCAAATTCTTAGAGGAGAAGTTGAATGAATTACAAGGAGACATAGGGAGAAAAAAACTATAATAATGGGGGACCTCAACTTCCCTCTCTCAGAACTAGATAAATCTAATTACAAAATAAACAAGAAGGAAGTTAAGAAGATGAATAAAATCTTAGAAAACTTAGATATGATAGACTTCTGGAGAAAACTGAATGGGGATAGAAAAGAATATATCTTTTTCTCTGTAGTACATGGCACTATACCAAAATTGACCATGTATTAGGGTATAAAAAATGTTAAAATAAAATGTTGAAAGGCAAAAATAAAGAATGCATGCTTTTCAGATCATGATACATTAAAAATTACATATAATAAAGGGGCAGGGAAAGATAAACCAAAAATTAATTGGAAACTAAATAATTTAATCTTAAAGAATGAGTAGTTCAAACAATAAATCATAGAAATAATCAATTATTTCAGCCAAAAAATGATTAACAATGAGACATCACACCAAAATTTATGAAATGTAGCCAAATCAGTTTTTAGGGGAAATTTTATATATCTAAATGCTTATATAAATAAAACAGAGAAAGAGGAGATCAAAGAATTGGCTATGCAACTAAAACTACAAAAAGAACAAATATAAGATTCCCCAATTAAATACCAAATTAGAAATTCTGAAAATCAAAAGAGATTAATATAATTGAAAGTAAGAAAACCATTGATCTAATTAATAAAACTAGAATTGGTGTTATGAAAAAAACAATAAAATAGATACACATTTTGTTAATTTGATTAAAAAAAGGAAGAAGATATCAATTTCCCAATGTCAAAAATGGAAAGGGTGAAATCACCTTTAATGAGAAGGAAATCAAAGAAATAATTTGGTGTTATTTTGCCCAACTGTATGCCAGTAAGTTTGATAACCTGAGTGAAAAGGATGAATATTTATAAAAATATAAATTACCCAAATTAACAGAAGAGGAAATAAAATACTTAAATAGCCCCATTTCTGAAAAAGAAATGGAAGAAACCATCAATAAACTTCCTAAGAAAAAGTCTCCAGGTCCAGATGGATTTATAAGAGAATTCTACCAAAGATTTAAGGAACAATTAATTCCAATTCTACATAAACTATTTTTAAAAACTGGGGGGGGGGGGTTTGCAAGGCAACAGTGTTAAGTGACTTGCCCAAGGTAACACAGCTAGGTAATTATTAAGTGTCTGAGGTCAAATTTGAACTCAGGTGCTCCTGGCTCTAGGACTGGTGCTTTATCCACTGCGCCACCTACTACATAAACTATTTTTGAAAATAAGAGGTGTTCTGCCAAATTTCTTTAATGATATCAATATGGATTATTGGACCAGTGGATTAGGATAGGTAAAAAAGAAACAGTAGTAAATGATTTTTAGTAATCTATTGTTGAACAAAATCTAAAGACAGTAGCTTCTGGGATAAGAACTCACTATTCGATAAAAATTGTTGGGAAAACTAAGGGGTGGCTAGGTGGCACATTATGCTTGTGCTCCTGGAGTCAGGAGTACCTAAATTCAAATTCAGCCTCAGACACTTAATAATTACCTAGCTGTGTGGCCTTGGGCAAGCCACTTAATCCCATTGTCTTGCAAAAACCTAAAAAAAAAATTGTTGGGAAAACTGGAAAATAGTATGGCAAAAACTAGGCAAAAACCCACATTTCATACCCTATACTAAAACAAGGTCAAAATGGGTATAGGACTTAGATATAAAGGGTGATACCATGGATCAATGAACAGATCAAGAAATACTCTGTCAGATTTATGGAAAGGGGAGAAATTTATGATCAAACAAGAATACATTTTAAGTTGCAAAATGGATGATTTTGACTATATTAAATTAAAAATGTTTTGCATTAATAAAACTAATGCTGATTAGAAGAAAAACAGAAAGCTGGGAAACAATTTTTGGGAAACAAGTCATTCCTCAATTGATGAATAGTCAAAGGATATAAACAGGCAGTTTTCAAATAAAGAAATTAAAACTATATATAATCATGAAAAAATGCTCCCAATCATTACTGATTAGAGAAATGCAATTTAAACAACTATGAGGTACCATCTCATACCTATCAGACTGGTTAATGTGACAAAAAGAGAAAAAGATCAATGTTGGAGAGGTTTTAGGAGGAATGGGACATTAATGCACTGTTGGTGGAGTTGTGAACTAATCCAACCATTCTGGAGAGCAATATAACTATGCCAAAAAGAGCATATTTATTTATGTCCAATAAAACTGTTCATACCCTTTGACCCAGCAATACTAATACTAGGCCTATATCCTGAAAAAATCATAAAAAAATGGGAAAAGTCCCTCATGTTCTAAAATATTCATAACAGTTCTTTTTGTAGTGAAAAAGAAATGAAATTGAGGGTATATCCACAAAGTGGTGAATGACTGAACAAGTTATGATATATGAATGTTATGAATTGTTTTATAAGAAACCATGAGTGGTTGGACAGGAACTGATACTGAGAGAAGGGAGTAGAACCAAGAAAACATTGTACACATTAACAATATTGTGAAGTGATTAGCTTTGATGGATGCAGCTCCTTTCAACAGTTCAGAGAACTAGGACAACACTGTTATGGACCATGACATTGGAAGAAAAAAAGCAAAACCAAACAAAACAAGTTACAAAATCTGAATGAACATTATGTTCAATTTTTAAAAATTTCTCTTAGGTTTTTCCTTCTTATCCCATGGTTTCCTTTCTTTTCCCTTAGTTCTAATTCCTCATACAGAAAACTGCCAATATGTAAACATGTTAAACACAAATGTACATGTACAGTGTTCACTAGATTGTTCACTGCTGAGGGGAGGGGCCAGGAAGAAAAGGTGGAAGACAATTGTGTAACGTAAATTTGCACATGAATGAATGTCGAAAAACTTTCATACCATGTAAGTGGAAAAATAAAATATCAATAAGAAAAAAGGAAAAGTGAGTTATACATAACTGCTCTTTTGCAAATATGCTTTTCCATTGTACTATGTATGCAAATATTCATTCTATTTGATGTTTATGATCTGAATAAAAATTAAAATTAAAAAGAAATTGATCTCTTTTAAAGTGTAGAAGTAATGAGAATAACAGATTTGATTTGATTTTTTGTTAATAGTATTTTATTTTTTCCAATTACATGTAAGATAGTTTTCAACATTCATTTTCGTAAGATTTTGAGTTTCAAATTTTTCTCCCTCCCCAAACAGCAAGTAATCTGATATAAGATACATCTGTGTTAAACAATCTGAAGTAATGAAAAATCATTTCCCTTATTAAATCACACATCCATGATAACTTACCCTTTTCATCAGAATAAGCTGATGCCAGTTGTTGCTGGGATTTTTCACAGATTTCAGGAGAATCCCATTTTTTCACTAAAGAAGATGCAGAAATTTGTGGGCTTTTTGACCTTTACAGATTTGTGGAAACAAAAGAAAATTGGAAATAAATATAGAAATGAATAAGAGACTAAAAACAAATGGGGGAAATATCTTTAACCTACTCATTCACCCCTTCTCTGAGTCACTTATAATATGAAATTGGAGGAAAGGAGTTGGAAATATATACATATTGGGCTAGAGATGGATTAGAGAGTTTTCTATTAATGTAATTTGAAGGTTATATTGAGAAATCTCACCTACACCCACATATCTGACTTCCCCAGCTTTGCCATCCCTCCTTGAACTGAAATTCCTACCATTCTTATTATTTTTAAGATTAAACAACAAGGTATTATATATATATATATATATATACATATACATTTATATATATGTATATGTATATATATGTATATAAACCCACTTATAAAAAACAGTACCAGGAGAGAAGAAATGTTTCTTTTCAGGGATTGGGTTAGAGAAAGGGGCAACCTTTTACTTCAGTTCTCCCTCACATGAGCATGAATTTGCTTATCCAGTTATGGTCTTCATGGCTTCTTGGATCTTACAGAAGTCACAAAGAATATAAGGACATGAGATGCAAAATAAATGAGAGTATGGAGGGTAGTACTGAAAGAATTATGCCAAAAAAAAAACCCCTAAAGAATTCCTGGCCAGAAAGGGAAGACCTGAACTCCCATGATCAACAGTGAGGAAGGGATAGCTGAGAAGATTTTCTTCTTGGGTTTGGCCTAATACTAGCATTCCTAAAGATGATGTAAAAGCAATATTTTGGGGAAAAGGCTCTTTTGGAACTAATCTCTGTCTTTAAAATGAACATTGAGAGTATTGGGCACATGATAGCAACCCTCTTCTTGAATGAGTACATTCCTTTTAATCATAGGATGTTAGAGTTAGGAAGAATTTGGGGGATCATCTAGGCCAACAATTTTAGTTTATGGATGAAGCCATTCTGAAGCCCAGAAAGATTAAACATCTGGCTAGGGTCAGATAGAAGAGCCTATGCTCAAATTCAGGTCAACTGACTCCTGATCTAATGTGCTACATTATGCTTGTGCTTATAAGAAAAAAATTTTATGTTGAGAGTTTCCCTTCAAATTCAACTTCCAAGTTTTGTGTTGTAGTAATAGTATTTGTAGCAGCAGCAGCAGCAGCAGCAGCAGCAGTAGTAGTAGTAGTACCTTGGTGAAACTGGAAGCGAAGCTCTTGGAACAAAATGAAATTTCTTAAGATCCACATTTTGAGATTTATTTATTTGCATCTATTGAAAGAAAAAACAAATTCACTCTTGATTACATGTGAATAAAATTTTAACAGATGAATAGTTTAATGAAGATTCTTGGGAACATATAAATGTTATAAAGTAATAAGAAAAACTGAGAATACAAAACAAAGCAAAAAAAAACTACAGCTGGTTTCCATGAAATAAGATGGCTTGGTATTTTTTTTTTTAGGTTTTTTTGTGAGGCAAATGGGGTTAAGTGGCTTGCCCAAGGCCACACAGCTAGGTAATTATTAAGTGTCAGAGACCAGATTTGAACCCAGGTACTCCTGACTCCAGGGCTGGTGCTTTATCCATTGCGCCACCTAGTCGCCCCCCCCAGGTGGTTTGGTATTAGTGGAAGCAGTGATTACTTCAAATTCTGTTCTGGGTCAACTGTCATCATATCCTTCCTTTTAGCTTCTAATGATGTGAATCCTTCAAACTCTTTTCATCTTAGAAAACCAATGAGTGCTCTATCATCAGACTAACAACACTTTCTGGATCCATAAGGGGATATATACTGCTCTAACCCCAGCTGCTGGACTGACTTCATAAAATAGCATGAGACATGAGACTGAAGGTCATTCATTGGATATGACATTCTAATGACTTTTCTTTCATCTGGTAGAAATTCTCAGATCACTTGGAAAGGTAGTTTTTGTTCAATGTCAGCCTTTAGAACTATTAAATGCCTTGCATATGGAGGTAGGAAAAACGCCTGGAGGATAAGGACAATATAGAGTTAGCAGTTTACTCTTATTGCTAAATCTCTACAGAACAGGAGTGAGGAACTGAACAACAGTAAGGATTCAGAAAAAGAACAGAGAAGCTAGGTCAGTGGGCTAAATTTAATTCACTTTGATTAAAAATATTCAATTTTACAAGTATAAAATAGGAGATATGGTTATATAGCAGCTGTCTAATCTGGGGGTTTTAGTGGACTAGATGCTCAATATGAATCAACAGTATGGCATGGCAGTGAAGAAAATTCATGCAATCTTAAAACTATTAAGAAAGGAATTGTGTTTCTCACTATTATATACCCTGTAGTATTACATTTCATTCTGGATGCCACATTTTAGAAAAGACACTGATAATGTGGAGATGATCCAGAAGAAGGCAAATAGGATGGTGGAGAACCTGCAGATCATGCCTTATGAAGCTGGGCTAAAAGAATTGGAGATGCCTGTATTAGGCAATCTAGTCAGATGAATATACATACATATTTAACTGATAAATAGCAGAACTAAACAATATATAATATTGTTCAGAAAACTAACCTTAAGGCGTTTAACTGGGGGAACTGATGAAACGGCATCCCTGTGTCTTAAATCAGTTAGATAAGAAGAAAATGTTGACTGCCTCATTTCTGACTTTTGTGCAACTCCAATTTTGCCTTTGAAAAGAAATTTAGGATTCTTTAGTCTATAGTTACATGCTTTTATCAAAGTAATTTCTCAAAATCTAATAGTTACTTTTTCTTATATCATATATAAAAGAAATAAAATTATACATAAGAACTATATTCAACATAATGTGAATGCCACATTTTGATATTTAAAATTATATTACCATTGTCAAATTCTAAAGACTAAAATGATCTCAATATATGGAACTCACAGCAATCATGTCCACATGTATCTTTATTTTTACAGTGATGGTGGCAGTCTCTGTTTCCAGATATTTTGCAAGTACTCCTTCTGTAGCAGATGCTTTCTAAAGTAGAAGAGGAATATTAATAATAATTTATTCCTATGTTTAAATTAATATTACTAATTTTCTTCTTTTTATATATTCATTAAACAAAGTGATTATGAATATCAATCTCCTTAAGATGCTACCTCTTTCCTTATACAATACTACAAGAATATTCTTGAGAAAAGCACAGCTGGACTTGACAATAAATAAAGTCAATTTGGAATGTATTGGAAGAAGAAATGACTGAAGGAAGAAACCTATTTTGAGGTGAAAGTAACTGTTTAGTCAAGATATAGTTACTACTAGGGTGGTAACTGAGAAAATGATAAGGGATTATTAAAAAAAAAAGCTACTCACAACAAAGAATTTTTAGATTGTGAAGATTAAGAAAATTGATACTAATACTTCTTAAAAGCATTCAAGTTTGCCAAATGGCAGCTTCAATATATTCTATTTGTTTTCAAAAACAAAGTTGGTTATGTTATAAGTAACTCACTGTGTGACACTGAATGACTATTTGAAACACAATCACAAGCATTTAGCACAGTGCCTAGAAAACAGTAAGCACTTAATAATTGCTTTTACATTCATAAATTTCACTCATAAAAATTTTCATCTTTCTGGTCTTTAGTTTTCCAAACCGAAAAGAAGGAAGAGGTTGGATTACATGATCTTTAAGGTCTCTTTTAAATCTAATAGCTTATGATTTTATGATCATACCTAGACTTTCAAAAATTTGTAACTTATTTTCCATCATTGACAGAGACCACGTTACTTCTATAATTTAGCAGGAGATTCAAAATTCATTTCCTTAACAGATAATCAGGTGAAAAGCATCTCTAAAATTAGGTGGGCTATTTCTCAAACAATGGACATATAATTATATATCTATAGGAATAAATGTTCTAAGATCATATAGCTAAATCTGGAAGAGACTTAAAGTCATTTAATACAACTTCCTCATTTTACATATGAGGAAATTAAAGGCCAGTAAGATTAAATAACATGTTCCGAATGATACAAGTCAAAAAAATTATATACAGGATTTGAACCCAAATTCAAAGTTATGTGAATATGGTTTCTATCACACATCTCCTGGCAACTGGACGGCTTGAAAACCGGTCTGCTAAATTGGATAAAGTTACACTTGCAATCTGTTTAATGTAACTTTATTTGACTACCTGAACATAATTTATAACCTGATAAAATTTTAAACTTATAATAAAATTGTCTTTGCTATAGTCAAGACAGACAGTTGGAGATGGCGTTGCTATGGATATGGGTGCTTTATTCATGCGGAGGAGTATGAAAAGGGGAAAGGGCTGTATCTGCAGGCCATAAGCTACTGGAAGAAGTTGTTATATCCTTAGGTGACAGATATGGTCATGAGGGCACAAACTTGGCATTTCATCACAGAAACACAGAATTAATAAAAAAAAAAACTTCTTTTGCTAAAGTCAAGCATGCTACTGATGCTAATAAACTGAGATGTTGATGATTATGAAAATGGAAAAGGGTTACAAAAATAGAAGGAAAAAATGCGTGCTTTTTCAAGCATATGTGTATATGTACAAATAAACATTTATTAAGCATCCACTATATGCCTATGCTGTGCTTAAAGCTGGGAATGAAAATAAAGGTAAATGAAGTCCAATCTAATGGGGGAGAAAGCATGCAAATAACTATTTACAAATAAGTTATTTTATACAGCAGGGCTGTCCAAAATGCAGCTAGCCTGTGGGTTTACTGAAATCTTTAGTAAATAAAGTCGAGCTACCACAGAGCTCTCACTAAAAAAAAATGGCAAATCAAAATATGTTGTCTATTGTTTCAATAAAAAACGTTTAAAAGTAAGATTGGACAGCCCTGATATACAGGATAAATTGGAAATAATCAACCAAGGGAAGGCACTACAATAGGTATATCCAGCCCAAGACCTTAAAAGCTCATTCATGGGGCTTGAGGCCTGCACCAAACCTGCAGCATCACAGATTGTCTTAACCCTTTACTAACATAACTAACATTGTATGGTCTCACAAATCGCTGGAGTTTTGTTTTTTTTTTATAAAAGATATACATATAGGAATAAGGATCTTTATTTAAAAATGCTATATGACTCATCATAACTGTAACAGACAAGTTTCTTGTAGGCAGCATTCATTTCTATTTTGCCACAGAACTTCAAGAATATTTCAAGATTTTAGAAAATACCAACTACATTTCAGTATATTTGTTATTTCATTTTCACTCCACATCAACATGCTGCGTGCAAACTTGCAAACAGAATGCATAGAGCTGTAATCACATATATCACTTAAAGAAAAATTTATTCACCTGCTTTTAATATACTTTTATAAGCTATACCTGCCTAAAGAAAAAGTATCTGGCATTTCACGAACATGTCCTATTCGTGACGGCTCTTTTGAGGAGTAGGTATATATGTGAGCAACTTTTTTCCCAGATTAAGTATAAAAAAGTAAAAACAGAACAAAAATTTCAGATGAGTATCTTCAAAATATTCTTCACACTCCTTCAGCCTCTATCAAACCAGATATAGAGGAACTGGTATTAAAAAAGCAGACTCACTGTTCACATTAAAAATGGCATTTTCTTATTTTGTTTAAAAAGTAAATGCCTTATTATTATGATAATTATATTATTACATTTTATAATTATATTCATTGGTAATATGGGTTACACTGTAGTCATAAATAAATATTAAATTCTGCAAGCAGCTCTTGATAAGTTTTTGATGGGTGATGTGGGCTAAAAGAGCTAAATGGTCGGTCCATCCATGCACTAGAATAAAGGGACTGGGAAAGGCTTCCTGTAGAAGGTAGCATTTTAGCTTAGATTTGAAAGAAGAAGCAGAGATGGGGGGAAGAGAGGTGCTCGAGGCATGGGGAACAGCTAGTAAAAAATTGGATACTTAGAGTCTGGAGGTAGAGTATCTTGTTCAAGGAACAGGAAGAAGACCCACAGCATTAAGACTGGAGTCCATCCTATGGTAGAAATTTATGTAAGGCATAAGAGAATGGAAAGGTCATGAAGAGCTCTGAATGCCAAACAGAAAATTGTATTTAAGCTGAGCAGTAACAGGGAGTCAAGGAAGCTTACTGAACAAGAGGCAAGAGTTTGGGAGGGAAGCTCACTCTTTAACAATTGAGAGGAATATACTGGAGTGGGGAAAGAGAGTCATGTGGTAGGAGACCAATAGTTCAGGCTTGAAATGAGGAGGATTCCCAACAGAGTGGTGGCAGAGTCAGAGGAGAGAAGGGGGCATATTCAAGATTACAAAAGTAGAATGGATAGGACTAGGCAATAGATTAGATATGAGGGGTGAGAGAAAGTAAGGAGCTAAGGATGACACCTAGATTATACCTACAGAATTGGGAGGATGGTGGTAACCTTGATGATAACAAGGTAGTTGGTAGGGGGTAGGTAAGATAAGGAGGTCAGTTTGGGGCAATTAAAGTTTAAGATGTCTATTGAACATTCAGTTCAAGATGTTCACTAGGCAGTTGAAAATACAAGACTGAAATACAATACAATACAAGAAGTCTACATTGAGATTAGGGCCAGATAAACAGATTTGAGAATAACAACATAACTTAAACAACAGGATCCGAAAAGATCATCGAGAAAAAACAATTTAGAGGGAGGAGAGAAGGGGACCCAGGTTAGAATCCTGTGGGACACCTAAGGTTAGTCACGGAGAAATTGAAAAGATGCAGGAGGGTGGGAATGACATAGGGGGAAATTTACTGGACAAGACAGGATAGAATGGGATCACTTATATATAGGGAGCGGGTCTGCCTTAGCAAGGAGGACCACCTCTTCATGTGAGAGGGGCAGAGGAAATAGTTGCAGGAGCTAACTGGGTGATGTGAGTTGGGGAGGAAGTGAAAAGGGGGAGCTCTCCACAAATAGCCTCAATTTTTTTCAGACAAATATGAGACAAAGGGGAGGAGGAGCCATGGGAAACTTAAGGAGATGAAAAGGTTTTGAAAAGCCTGTATGGTGGCTGAGACAGTGAATTTGTTAGGGAAATGTAAAAGGATTGCTGCAACTGCTAGGTGGTGCAATGGATAGAGCACTGGAACTCAAGTCAAGAATATCTGAGTTCAAATCCAGTCTCAGACACTGGCTGTGTTACCCTGGGTAAGTCACTTATCCCTGCTTGCCTGAATTTCCTTATCTGTAAAATGAACTAGAGAAGGAAATGGCAAACTGCTCTAATACCTTTGCCAAGAAAACTCCAAATGAGGACGTGAAGAATTGGACACAATTGAAATGAGTTTACTACAACAAAAGGATTTCCTTGTAGCAATGAGAGTCTATTGAAGGTAATATAACAAATTTTTAGTGGACTTAATCAGCATTGTTTATAATATTCTCCTTGACATCCTCTTCTATAATGATAAAAGCAAGCAATTTAGGAGGCTAGGAGGCAGTAAAATAAAATGTTAATGATTTTGAAGAAACCAAATGTCCATGATAGTAAACTGGTGGCTTTTAGCCAACAGCTAAAATGTTTATTCAAAGAAATTTGGAGCTACGGGGTACAAAATAAGCTTTAGAAACCTCTTTGAAAGATAAATTAAAACTTGAAATTTCTTTACTTATTTAAATAAGAACTGTAGAAAACTGATTTAAAGGTTATTTCTTACAAGTTGCTTAATTAAAAAGATTTTTAAAAGTAATATAATATTATGCCACTACAAAGTAAATGATTATAGAAATGAAAAGATCTGAATAAAATAAGTGGAAAAATATGGAAAATATTGTGTTTGCTAAATTACATAAGCATCATATTGCAATTAGATAGAAAAGGGATGCAGTATTTTTTTAATACTATTTAAATTGTGATAGGATAACCACAGGTCTAAGATCAAATTCTTTCACTCTAAAGGCTGGGACTTCCTTCAGTGGTCAGCTTACCCTTGAATTTGCTCGTGCTGCTCAAACTCAGCTGAATCTGATATGAATCAGGAAGCTAATTTATGAATTTGCAATTAGAAACATAACTACTCAGCATACAGATACTTGTGCTGGCCTGTCAGCACATTCTCTTCTCAGTACAGAAACTCACTTGGAAAACCAAATTAAGATCAGAAGGTTGCTTGGTGAATAGAGAATTAAAAAAAAATGAAGTTGAAAGTCCTTAACAAATACAGTCAGAAAACTGTCATAATCCTCAGCTTTAGAATTATAATTGTCAAACAAATAAGGTATTCATATAGACCATTCAAAATAACTCTGTCCCTGCCCTCCACCTCCCCACTCCCCTTCTGGGATAAATGCTATGTCAATTCTTCAATAATCAGCGTTTTTGTCAGTGTGGATCCTCTCTCCCTTGACACATATCAACACAACAGAAGACAAGTCTTTAAGAGCAGCTATGGCTCTGAGTCCACCTTAGCGATGAACCTCCTCCAGCTCGGTTAAGCTAGTCCCAGAATGATAAAAATCCATGACGGGTGGTGGAAGACTCAAGTTTGGTCCTTTGCTGCTTTAACGTTGTCTCCTCGTTTAGACTGAAAGCTTAGGACAGTGTCTGGCACATGAAGGCTCTTAATAAATGTTTGGGATAATGGTGGAGTCAAGATGTTAGAGTAAGACAGGAACTCTCCCAAACTCTTCCAAATTCACCTCCAAACAATTATAAAAATTACACCTCAAAACGAATTTTGGAGTAGTAGATCCAACAAAAGGGCGAAGTGAAACAATGTTTCAGCCCAGACAACTTGGAAGGTTGTCAGGAAAGGTTTTGTATAAAATGGGACTGTGGTCCAGTGAAGGAGGCTTCCAGACAAGTCAGCAGCAGACCAGCCCAGCAAGCCAGTGGAGTGGCCCTGCAACCCTGGTACTGGTCAGCAGCGAGGCCCAGCACTCCCCAGCAGAGCAGGCTAGCTGGGGCCCCAGGCCGCTGGTGCAGCAGGACAGAGACAAGGTCCTGTGACACTAGCACAAGAAACTTGGAACAATGCCCCCTGTACCCTGGGAGCAGAACCTAACCCTAAGAGTCATAAAATAGGCAAAAAAATGAGCAAAAAACAGAAAAAAGAATCCGATGATAGAAATCTAATGAGCTGACAGGAATCATCAAAACACAAATTCATTAGAGGACAACAGTGTCAAAATGCCTAGATGATAAGTCTCAAAAAAATATGAATTGCTCTTAGACCCAAAAAGAAGTGGAAGAGATCAAAAAGGATTATAAAAATAAAACAAGCTAAGTAGAAGAAAACTGGGAAAAGAAATGGGAATGACAAAAGAGAATCATGTAAAATGAGTCAATTTTAGTAAAAGAAGCAAAAAAAGAGATTTACAAAAATTCAGTGATAAAGAACAACTCCTTAAGAAGTAGGACTGGCCAAATGGAAAAGGAGGAAAAAGCTCATTGAAGAAAATGATTCCTTAAAAATTAGAATTGGGCAAGTAGAAGCTAATGATTCCATGAGACACCAGGAAGCAACCAAATAAAATTTAAAAACTGAAAAAATAGATGAAAATATTGGAAAAAAACAACTATCCTGGAAAGTAGATCCAGAAGAGATCAATTAAGAATTACTGGACTACCTGAAAGCTATAATCCAAAAAAGAGCCTAGATATCATTTTTTCAATAAATTGTTAAGGAAAACTGCCCTAATATTCCAGAACCAGAGGGAAAATAGAAATTTAAAGACTACTGATCGTTTCCTGAAAGAGATTCCCAAATCCCCAGGAATATTATGGCCAAATTTCTGAACTCTCTACTCAAGGAGAAAAATACCACAAGCAGTCAGAGAGAAAAAGTATAAATATCAGGGTCATAGTCAGGATTACACAGGATTTAGGAGTTTTTACATAAAGAATCCGAGGAATGGAATATGATATTACAGAAAGCAAAGGAGCAAAGATTACAAACAAGAATCACCTACCCAGCAAAACAGTATGATCCTCCAGGAGAAAAATAGATTCTTGATGAAACAGAGGACTTTCAAGCATTCCTGGTCAAATAACCAGAGCTGAACAGAAAACTTTATTTTCAAATATGATATTCAAAAGAATCATAAAAAAGTAAATAGGAAAGAAAAAAACATAAGGGATTCAATAAGGTTAAATAAATTATTTACATTCTTACACAGGAAGTTGGTACTTGCAACTCTTAAGAATTTTATCATGATTAGGATAAAATTAGGGTAGTTAAAAGTATACAGATTTGATGTTGGTGGGATGATATTCAAAAAAGTAAATGTTTGCTGTGGCTTTTGGCTGGTTGCTTGGTTGAACTTTCCAGAGTTGCACTCAGTTGAAATTACTTCACAAAATCTGGTATCACTTTATCACTACAATTAAGCAACAGCCAGTGTTAAAAACCTGAAATATTCTTAAATCTATATTCTCATGCTTATATCATATACAATGACCACAACTTTTCTGTTTGTATTTCTCATTTTTTCTTCATAATTTAAAAATTCATAGTTTATTTTATCTTGATTATACATTTAAGGTGTTTTCTTAATCTCTTCAGTAAGATGTCTCCATAGTTTAAGATGGATTATTGAAGAAGGTGTACTATTTACTATTTTTAAAAAATATTTTGTCCTTTATTCTTGAATGAGATCATGATATCAGGGAGGTGCTGCTATGACAAGCAAGTGGACTGGATTTGAGTGAGGGGGGCTGTGCTAAGTTACCAGCCTCACTTTCTCCTCTGGGGCCATCTTGGAGATGGTCCTGGATTCGAGGCCCAAGGTCACACAGCTAGTAAGTGTCAGGTCCTCCTGAATCCAGAACTGGTGCTCTATCCACTGCACCACTCAGCTGCCCACTAACTACTCTAATTCATAATGTATAAATTTTTGTTAGTAAGGAAATTAATAAAAATGTTATTTTTTCCTGATATTTTTCTATTTTACTTTCTCCCTAATATCTAATGTTTATTCTGGGATCCACCTTGATTTGGGACCTATGACTGCATTACCTGTGCAAATAAAATAAAATTTAACATAAACTTTAATTTTATACCATTTTATTTTGTAAGAAAATACTGAAAAAGAAACACTGAATCTAAAGAAACTTTTAGATAAAACACATGATTTCCATCATCTCCCATATTATTTACCTTTCCTTTAGGGCCCTTTGAGGAATCTATTAATCTCTGCTAAGCATTCTTTTTTTTTTAAAGATTTTATTTATTTTGATTTTTACAATTTTTCTCCAAAACCTACTTCCCTCCCTCCACCCCCCACAGAAGGCAATTTGCCAGTCTTTACATTGTTTCTATGTTGTACATTGATCCAAACTGAATGTGATGAAAGAGAAATCATATCCTTAAGGAAGAAACATAAAGTATAAGAGATAACAAGATCAGACAATAAGATATCAGTTTTTTCCCCTAAATTAAAGGTAATAGTCTTTAGTCTTTGTTCAAACTCCACAGTTCTTTCTCTGGATACAGATGGTTATCCTCCACTGCAGACAGCCCCAAATTGTCCCTGAATTGTTGTACTGATGGAATGAGCGAGTCCATCAAGGTTGATCATCACCCCCATGTTGCTGTAGGGTGTACAATGTTTTTCTGGTTCTGCTCATCTCACTTAACTGATAAGCCTTCTTAACCTGGTCCTGATTAACCCAGGAACATAGAATATGTTCTAGGGGCATAGTCTTTGTAGAGCAATAATTATGAATTATGTGTGAATAGAAGAAAAAGCACTGAACTGAGAATTGGGCAAATTCCGTTCTAATCCATGATCTACCCCTAATTAGCTCTGTAACTATAAGCAAAAGACCATATTTTCTGGTCTTGGTGTCTACAGCTAGAAAGCTTTCCTCCAACTTTCATATTCTATGACTTCTAAGGATCCATTCCTTTGCCCTGACATGGAAGTTAGAACAAGGAAGAATTATCTTCTGCCGGAATATGGAAATGCAGAAAACTGACTTTTAGACATCAACTCAGTTCAATACATGGTGACTCTTACATAGCTATTCTCAGGAGAGAAAAATAACTTGGCCTGGGCCCAAAGAATTTGTAGAAGATTCTGGGAGAAAATTTGTCAAAAACATTCAGCATTCAGGACAGGATCAATTACATTTATCATTTGCCTCTGTTGTACACAATATTTAAGAGCTTTTGGAACTTCTGCATGAGAAAACAACTCTGTGATTGCATATTATCATTCCCATTTTACAGCAACAAACTAAGGCTAAGAGCATGATAAGGTCACAAGATTTCTGAAGCAGTAGGATTGACTTGGTCTTAATCCGAGTCTAGGGCTGTTTCCACTAACCACGTTTTTTCCTGAGCTTCTTGGGATTTTGGCACAAAATCTTGGCTCTCTTATTGGAAAATATGCATTCTTTTTTCCTGATTTCACCAGATTACTTTGATTACTAATATAAATTGATAGAGGTCAATAACTGGAAAACTAAGGTGCTCAGAGAATATTAACTCAAACTGTAAACTTAGGTATAGTTTAAATGCTAACAGATTTTTTCAGGGTATTTGGGAACATAAATTTCCATAGTTTTGCATAATGTGCATATGAATTTACATTAATTTACATGTTATATTTTAAAAGCCCTAGTTGCAAATATGTAAAATAAAAGAAAATGAATTTATTAGTGAACAAGTGTCTTCCAAGCAAATATTCAGAGCCACAAGAAGGAGTTAAGAAGGGCCCAGAGCCAGCTTCCTCAGGCTGTGGGAAAGGATCAAAATAAGAACTTTCCACAAAAACAAGAACCTCAGGCATCCCTGATACACTTAAGTCTGCAGCCTAATCAAATATTCAGAGCTGTGTGTCTGTGCACAAATGACATGAGTTCATGTTTTACATATTTTTTAAATCTTGCTCTGTGCAATAAATACCCTATTTTTTCCTGACAGGTTTGAATACTTTATTTTTGTACTCTTGTTTTAATAAAAGAAATAAGAGCACACACCCTCTTAACTTTTGTGTTAAAATGCAACATTTTAACAATAGTGTTTATTTAAATAGGAAAGGATGACACTGGGGATGTCCTTGAATTGGCAAACACACATGGTCCCAACAAGCAAGGAGGGAAGAGAAAAGCCTCTTGGCCACTCACTATTTAAACGTACTCTCTTCCAAGAAACACAAGTAATAATCTTATCCTTACATGTTCTTTAAGTACATAAAATTTTCATGCTCAGAATAGCATTTAAAATGCCAATGACTTTATAAATTCCAAATCAATTTTCTTCAAACCTTGCAAAGTACATATTTCTTGGTAACACTTTGTGAAAGAGTAAGCTTAAAGCTGAAAATTTCAATTATTTGGGAGTCAGGCAGGAAAAAATAAGGTTTTTTTTCTTTACAATGGCCAGTGATTATTTCATGGTGACATAATTAGGAAATAATAAACTTCATAAAAATATGATCAATTCTCGGAGCTGTGACCAGGTAAGAAAAATTTCAGTTGAAGTCAACCACCCTGGAAGCAAGATCCTTATCTGGGTCAACCATTTCATTGACCCTTCAAGAATCCTCTATCAGTAGCCTCTCTCTCTCTCTACTCTGCAGATGAGCTTACAGTCAGATAAGCTTAAAGACTGGTGGGGCCTGGAACCTTCCACAGTGGCAAAGCCCCATCTCACAAACCAGCCTGCTCCACCCTGTGTAGATCAGATAACTCTCTTAAGGGCTCTGATAATTTAGTAGAACTCAATCCTCAGTGAACAGTACACTCAAACCCTCCCCAGTGATCTGAATTCCAATATGCTCTCTATCCTGCCCAGCACAATGTTTCCAGTCCACCCAAGGTCCCTTCTAATAGCTGCCCACCCCTCCTACAATCCAACTCCTGAGCTCATATTACAAAACTACAAAAAATGTGTTGATATTTTCTCAAGCACCCTCACTTCCCAGCTACCTGGGTCCATGTTTTCTATTCTACCCCTGTTCCATACAGATAGTCATACCCATGAATATTCCACTTTTATGTTAGTAGATTCTGAAAGTCCTCATAATCTGCTCATTCCACCTCTTCCTCTTTCTCACATCCAGTAACCCCATTCTTTGTTCTACTACGACCTCCAGTCCTTATGTCCCTCAGTTCTTTCCCAGACCTTCATCCCCACAGTGGTGACACTCTCCTCCCTTCCCCATCTTGGCCCTTGATGAATTGGTTCAGTTCAACCCTAATTGTTGTCTTGCCCTTGCCTCCTTATACCATCTCCAATATTGTCCTGCCAAACCTCAGCCCTGAATTACTCCCATCATCCATTGTTTTCATTCTTACTTGTGCTACATAAAGAGAATCATAAAACAATGCTGCCTAGGCTCACTGCAAATCTGTTACAAAATCTCAACTCACTGCAGAAGGCAAACCTTTATACTTCCCTAATTAATTCATTCCCCATAGCAGCTTTTCCAGAAATTTTCATTGTTCCTCAAACTGATCATGTCTCCCCTTCCCACACTCTCAGCTGAGGATCTTGCCTCATAATTCACTGAAAAAATTGAGACCATTCACCAAGAGTTCACCTTGAAGCCATCCTCCACCTCTACTTTCTCCTTCACCACTAAGTCACATAAAGAGGTGGCCCTTCTTACACTAGCTACATGCACGAATGGTCCCATTTCATCCTGTCTCCTCTAGAAGATTGTTCCCTCTGCCATCTCTACTTTATCACTTATCTACTGTTGTTTCCTTGATGTCTACAAATATATCTATGCTTCTTCCATTCTTAAAAATCCCTCACTTGATTTATCCATTCCTGATACCTATCATACTATATTATATTTCTATTCCTCCCTTTTGCAAGAAAACTCCTTAAGAAGGCTATTCATAGTAACTGCCTCCACTTCCTTTCCTTTCACTGTCTTAACGCTCAGCAATCTGCTCTCTCCAAAGTTATTAATAATTCTTAATTGCCAAATCTAATGGATTTTTCTTAATCCTCATCCTTTTTTGTCTTCTCACATCCTTTGACACTGTCAATCACTCTGTTCTCCTTGACATTCTCTTTTTTCTAGCTTTTCAGCACACTGATCTCTCCTTGTTTTTCTCCTATTTATCTATTTCTTCTTGGAATCTTTTTCTGGCTTTTCATTCAGATCATGTCTGCTAATTATAGGTATCCCACAAAGCTTTGTTATGGGTCTATCCTCTTCTTCCTCTATATCATTTCACTTGAGGACCTCATAAGCTCCTATGGATTCAATGATTCTCTCTATGTTGATGATTTTCAAATCTACTTATTCAGTCCTAATCTCTCCCAACTTCCAGATTCAAATCTCCAGTTGCCTATTGGATATGCCAAACTGGATATCTGATAGACATCTTAATTCAGCTTGTTCAAAACTGATCTCATTTATCTTTCACCCCTTTCCTAAAATCCCTATCATTGTCAAGGGCATCAGCATCCCGTCAGTCACCCAGTCTTGCAACAAGAGGCACTCTTGACTCCTCCCTCTCTCTCACTCCCCTCCCCCATACCCAATCTATTGCCTAGTGCAGTCCATTCTATTTTGAACACTCATCACCCAACACCCAGATTACTGTAATAGCTACTGGTGGGTCCACCTTCACTCCAGTTCATTCTCCATTCAGTTGTCAACTTGATCTATCTAAAGCACAATCTGACCATGTCACCTTTCCTACTCAATAAACTCCAGTAGCTCCCTATTGCGGTCACTATCAGCTATGTGTAAAAAAGATGAGTGTTTCACAGCCAAAAACACTGAAGCAAAGAAGATAATACTGTCTTCTGATGATGAAAGGTTTCTGTAACACCTCTGTCCCCTTGTGATTTTCTGTAAGACAGCATTGGTTTGGAGTATGCATCTAAAGGGTTGTGATTCCTGCTTGAATGAAAGATCTTTGGACCCAGGATACTCTACTTGAGCAACTTGGAGAGAGGTGACTAAGAGGCAAGTATGGACTTTTAAATAGCTGACGGGCCATTTTCATAAAGCCATATCTGTTATCATTCGAGATTGCTGAGAGCAGAGAAAGGAAATCTCTCCTTACTAGAGCTAAGATTTCATCTCACTCCCAGAAGAAGACTTCATTTATTCTTGTGTATTCATTCAGTTATTCTAATCTACAGTTTCCTTGATTTCTGTTTAGAGTTTGCTTTAGTCAGGAGATTTACCAACTATTCTAGGGATACCAGTACTTTTATGATTTTTGTGATACCAATATTTGATAGGAGAGAGCTAAGCTAGTGATAATAAACTAAGTATTAGTCCCCTCTTAAGACCGATCAGGGAAAGGGATGTTAAGTCTGAGCCACAAGCTATCATACTGCTAGCCTATCAATACTTGAGGAATAACAAATAGACAGAATTCCTGCCCCAAACCCTTCTTGGAAATTGGCAAGGGAAAAAGAAAGCTCTTTCTTCACATTTTTCCACCGACTTCTTCCTATTCTCTACAAAGGCTAAATTCTGTCTTCCTTGGGGAAGGTGTGGGCCAGATATTTCCTTGACCATTCAAATCAGCCACATATTCATATTAAGAATATCAGATCACATTAGGAAATATCTCCTCTGATCCAGAAAGGCCTTTTCCTTTCCATATTTGCAGCCTCTTCTTGATTAGAACTAGACAACATTATCTATTTTCCTCAAAAATTGGGTTAAGAGTATAACTATCATGATATTTTCTATGGGTCCTTGTTCCAGGAAGGAACATCCCTGCCCTTCTCCCTAGATAGATCATTTTTTAAATCTTCTTCCTCCTCCTAAAAGATGTCTTTTTTTTTCCTTTTAGAAAGAGAAGAAAAAAACGTAAAGATATTTTTTACTATAAAGTAAAAGGGGTGGGTAGAAAAATCTAGATGCACTTGGTTCAATGGATTCTGCCTCTCCAATGTCCTCTCATTCCTACAGTTACTCTTCTTTGTTATAAGACCTTGCTGCTATCATAGTCCAGAGAAAAAGAATGTTATGTTAGTTTGATGGTAGGTACTATCCTAACACTTTTCCATCACTGTCAATGAACCCCCCCCCCTTCACCCTAGTAGGAGGAAAACCAAGTAATAGTGCCTAGAGGAAAACACTCCCAAGATTTCTGAAGAGAGGTGGTTTCCCTACACAAAACAAAAATTGTTTCTTAGCAAAGGAGGAAACAAATGGGCTGCTAGTATTATTAACACTTCCAATATAAGCTTGATTTTCCCTCATGTGGATAGCCCCTTGCATGTACTTGGCAGCCAATGTTTCATTCTGTGGGTAATTATCAGAATGGACTGAATCAGGAATAAATACCATTTCAAGGCTTTTGGGGGCAGTCTATGAATACAAGATCCTTTACTTCTGCTCTCTCATAGCTGCCTGAGAAGTATCAGCTATAATTGATTCATTAATTCATAGGTTTCCTAGGCTTTAGAGCTGAAAGGGACCTCAGAAATAATTTAGTCCAATCTCTCAAAGATGAAAAAAGTGAAGCCCAAAGAGATAACATGACTTGTCTGACACATATAGGAAGGAGCTGAGTCAGACTCAAGCAGAGACCTTCTAACTTCATATTTTCTTTCTACTATCTCTCTACACATTAAATAATTTACTAATCTCCTTCCTTGTATAAAGAAATGTGTGATATGCAAAAATAAAACCATGGAGCTCCTATTAATTTCACTAGGTAAATTTTCCCAAAGCTTTAAATCTTTAACCTAGAGTCCACAGCTGATTGATTATAACCAACTAGCCATATCTATGGTCTAATTAGCAATAACAGAGACATGAACACAGGGCATTAAATCTGAAAAATACTGTTTTATACATTATCTAATTTAATCTCCTTTGCAAGAGAGATTCAATAAAGGAATTATTATACCTGCTTTACATATGAGAAAACTGAGATTGAGAAAGATTTAACAATTTGCCTATGGTCAAAAAGCTAGTATGAGGGGAGAGATTTGAATTTATTTTCTCTCTAGACTCTAGGTCTAGGGATTTTCTCTCTTATACCAGGCTGATTCTCCAAACAACAAACTCTGACAAAGCAGTCAGAATTCTGGAATATTAAGGGAAATGGTACTAAAAAAACAGCATGCACAATATAAATAAAGAAAATTGATAAAAGATTTTGTCATTTACCTGTACCAGCATCTTCTTTTAGAGAGTCATCTGAATGTCTTGAATGTGTCTCTGTTTTTAAATTTCTTTGCATAACCATTTGATTTTCAAGCCTTTTGGGTCCTATGTAAAAGGCTGTAAATGTTTGTTGAATATCAAGACCTACTACAAGGTGAGAAAATAAAAACACTTTGCAATATTTTATTTGAAATCATTTATTTATTTTTATAATTTCAACATAGCTGAAAGAATCAAAGAACTAAATAAATCACATATATGAAATTATAAAAATTCAATATGACAGGTAAAACTGTATCTAAAAAGAAGGAAATACAAACAAAATTGTCATAACAATTAGAACTTGATTATCTTGGTGCATAAAATATTGGGTGTAGCTTCATTTTTAGGTTGTGAATCTTGACACCTTAGTGATTCTTATCTAATATCCTGAAGTTCAACTATTTTATGTAAATATAATATTTTTACCATAAGGTCATGCTTATTCTTTTTACATGTCAGCATAAAAAATACTTTATCAAGTTTGAAATTAATTTTTATCTTTTTCATTTCAATTAACTCACCATATTCAGAACTAATTAGATTAATGCTAAGTTCTTCAGATTGAAGAGCTCTTTTAATATCGAGTTTTTTAGTCCAATTTCCAGTTTTTAGTAAAACGGAATCCCTGAAATACATATTAATACATATTTTTAAAAAGATAATGCAAGCACTGAATGAAATACAAGTAATGACCAATGACTGAAATGTATCTAAGTAAGGTTACTTTTAGTGCTAAAAATTTATTTTATGATTTTCATAACTAACATTCTTCTTCTTCTTTGGAAATGGAGGTCATGGCAGCAATGGCATATACTTTCTACCCTCCCTTTCTTACCTCCAATTGACACTATTACATTAACATATTAGATTAGCTCATGAATGAGGTCTCCAGCCTTGTTAGTTAGTTAGCTGGGAATATGTAGTTACCATGAACTACTCAGTGACCAAATTTAAAAAAAAAAAACCACTGCCATTTGAAAGAGCTGGTTATTTCCATGCCCATTCATTTGTATAGTGTTTATAGCAGGCACCAACCGGAGAAACAAAGATAAATAAGGAATTTATAATTTAACAGAGAAGAAATGATACATAAAAATAACTATATCAAAATGCATTATTTCATTACTTATTCAGGTTGATAAAAGAAACTTTAGTGGGTATTAGAGAAGAGTTCATTTGAGCAGAGGTTGACTTTCATAAGTAGAATATTTGTGAGAAAGGTAATCACATTTATCTTTCTATTTTAAAAACTGTTGAGACCAACTATGTCTACCCAATGTCACAAGTGGTTAAAAAGTGAAAAATTCCATCAAACAAACATGTTGATTTGTCCTCAGGACACTAAGCTGTTTAAGCCTAATACTAAGTTGACCAGTTATGTTGCCCTCTCAAAGACAGTCATAATAGAATTTTGAGATAATATTTAGAAATGAATACAGGAATACCTTCAATAGGAACACAGACACAAGGAAACAGGTAAGCTTGTCAGTCAAAACAAAATCTTTAGGATTCTAGCATCTGGTTTATATTTGGAAGGTCTTTTCCTAGTGGTTGGGGACCATGAACAGTTCCCTTCTTTACCCTTAGAGATTGGTTCCTCCATGAAAAACTGGAGAGTAAATGACTAAAATAAAAAGATATGTTGTAGTGGTGGAAGCTAATACACCAGGTAGATTTTGCCTAGATTCTACACAGCGGCTATTGTAGGGATGTCAGATAATCGTGTGGAGAATACAGGACAAATTCTAATTTGAATGAGGAGGATTTTGAGCTAACAGTAGTCACTAGAAACCTCTGGATGGTCTTAGAACAAAACAGTGAAAGACAAGAAATCTTACTCTAATAGCTCCTCTCTCTACTATAGAGCACAGTAGCTCTTTATTCTCTATTCAGCTGATAACTACAAAACTGCTCTCTGGGATAATCAGAAACAACGAAAAATTTTATCATACTTTGAAATCTCCTTTAGGAGTCAAATCGAGAATTTCATCTTTAGAATCAAGAGTATTCAATTTAATAGTTTCCACAACAATCCTATTTCCCATTCTTTTTGTTGAGTAGATATTTTTAAAAATCATACTAATTTTAAAAAACATATAATCTGAAATTTTTTACTTACATAAGTTTATGTTTAAAAACCACTTGGTTATCTGCATCTCCTATTATTAGTGTCACATAGTGCGAATCTGGTGCTGTTCTTTTAGTCTGAAGTTGCTCAAAGTTTCTTAGGAAGACAGTCACTAAGATTTCAGCTACTGTGTTACTATATCTTGAAATCTTAAAATAAAAGATTCATGAAAGTATTTAAAATAAAATAAAATTTCATATTAGGGCTGTGCAAAGGAAAGCTGCATTACCATGGCCTTGGCAGGATTCTGGGCATTCTCCCATAAAAGTACATGTTAATAGGGGTTCTTTTGTACTGGTTGATATTTTTAAAGAAACAGATAACAGGAAAAGGATTTAAGAAAAGCTAGAAATATACCTGCTCAACTTTGAGTTCATATTTTGGTAGATGCATCACTGTTTCTTTAATTTGGTTTCCAAAAGGGGGATGTCTATTTAAAATCTGAAAATATTGATATCATTACTTTTGATTAAAACATTAAATTAAATTAAAACGTTGACTAAAAACTGAAAAATCTTCTAAGTAAAATATTGTTCATAGTCATAAGTTTTAATAGCACAGTACTTTAAGAGCACTTAGCATGAGAAAATTTCAAAATATTTCATAGAAATTAGTTTAGAGAGGGGCAGTATTTTTAAAAGAAATAAAAATATAAAACTTTATGTTTTCGGTTTCCAAACGCATTCAGAATAAACTAATATTAAATACCAACTCAAGTTCTCTGGCATTGAAATCTTCTATTTTCTTAAAGGAAGTCAGACCTGCATTCACCATTGCATTTGACAATGTTACACCTGTGGAAAATTAAACAGATTATAGTGTTTAAATCAACTATTTCCAATAAAATCTGTTCTATCAACATTTAATAAGTATATAAATAAAAAAGATACAGCAAATTTTAATTAAAAAAATTCAGACAGATGATTAAATTCTTAGTAAGATTATGACCAAATTTTTTCTTGTATTATTCAAGTTTATTTTAATAATAAGAATATTTTATTTCATTTTTTTAGCATGGTAAGTATTTGGAGGTGATGAATTAGTGCCTATGAGTGAGAAAATGCAACATCATTTTTAGTCTGAAGTGGTGATATCCTAAGAGTTCAAAAGATGGTGGCATTGCACCACCAGAGGGTTTATAAGCAGCAGTGGCTTGGTCTCCTTTCTGCCTTACTCCTTTTGTATATTTTTCTCTTTCTTTGTGCATCTGTTTTCACCTTTGTATATGTCTCTCTCTTTAGCTCTAGAGGCCTGTGGTTGTCTTCCATGTATAAGTCTCTACATAACGCCTCTCTTTTTGTCATCTGCTTTTGCCTCCTCTGATTTTTAATTTATCCTCTTCCCTCTTTCTCACTTTATCTCCCTCACTTAACTGAACAAAATATATTTATTGTGCTTACTGAATATTACATTATCTGTTGTAAAAGTAAACAAAACATTTTTTTTAAGTTTTTGCAAGGCAAATGGGGTTGAGTGGCTTCCCCAAGGCTACACTGCTAGGTAATTATTAAGTGTCTGAGGCGGGATTTGAACTCAGGTACTCCTGACTCCAGGGCCGGTGCTCTATCCACTGCACCACCTAGCTGCCCCAGCAAAACATTTTTAATGAAGGTTCCTTTTTATTTTTATCTTTAATTGATTCTCCCCCCCCATTCCCCTCCCCTTCAATGACCTTAGATCCAAGTCTATGAACTAAGAGGCTTAGTGTCATGGAGATTTAGAGAATTTATCCAGACTTGAAAAGCTAATGACTAGGACTTGAACCCTAGACTACAAGGAAATAGTCATAATATTACTAATTAGACAAGAAGAGTTGATACAATTTGGTACAGCCAAGAGTGCTCTGCTTTGTCACTACTGGGGTTAAAACAAAATACCATTTTGCAAAAGATGGGATCAAAGAAAATGCAAAATCTAGCTTTGGTCTGAAAAAAATAAAAGTTTTTTTATATCACAAGGAAATTAAAAGATCTCATTTTACCTAGTAAATATAAATACATATATATATATATGTATATATATACATATATATATATATATGTATAGTTTGGAATTTTGAGAACAGTAATTTGACATGAATTGCTGACATACATTTACAAACTTATTTTTTTATTTTACACCTACCAATTTTTTCCAGCTGTTTGGATACATGCTGAGAATTTTCCCAAAGTTTGGCCCTAAAGCATTTAGCTAAAATCAGACTATTTAACAGGACTGCAAACTTCTTTTCTTGTGATGCCAGATACTCTGACAACCCTAAAAGAAGAGAGGGATTTATTTTGGTAATAAATTATAGTATTTTAGTTTAGTAGAAAAGACAGAGAAATTATATTGACTTTATCATCATACATTTTGTAATTCTTGTGCCACTTCTGAAAATCTTAGCTGTGTCTTGGGTCAAAGCAAAATCCTGAATAGGAAGACATCCGAGATGAGCCTGAATAAGACTAAGATGGGGGAAAGAAAAGAGAGATTTTATATTCCAGATTGCCACAGTTGACTAACCTCTTCTTAAATCATCCTTCAGTCATTCCAACTTTTAATCTAGTTCTTCCTACTCCCTAAATCCAGTGGTGTCCTAAGGTTTGTTCCTTATTTTTTCTTACTAGCTTCTCTTCTCAGAAACCTCTTTTCCTCTTATGAGGTCATTGCTTATAGAAGAGGCTATAACCCTACTATAGTAGCAAGAGCCCTGGGCCTGGAGACACAAGTGGTTTTGTACCTTAACTCTGACATTTACTAAATTCATAAACAAGGACCCATTTCCCTCCCTAGGGCAGAAAGATAGTACAGTGGATAGTGTGTGGGCCTGAAGGCAGAAGTTCAAATCTGGCCTCAGATACTGACTAGCTTTGTGGCCTTGGGCAAGTCACTTAACCCTGGGTTACCTCAGTTTCTTTATATGTAAAAGGAGTTGAAAGAAATAGCAAATCACTGTGGTACCAAGAAATTCCCAAATGGGGTCAGGAGGAATCAGACATGACTGAACAACAACAAAAAATACTTGCAGTACTTGACCTTTAGGGTTATTAGAAGTCACAACAACCCCAAGACATATAAAGTGCTTAGCAAACTTAAAGCCCTAGGAAAATCTTAGCAATTGCTTTTTCTCTGTTGCCTTTCCTTGATGTTGCAGCTGTTCCACACCTTCTAGTTACATTTTCACAGCATCCCCTTCTCCCTACTGTCTCAGCTAAGGTTTGCTAAGTCATCCAAAAAATGAGGCCACTGCCAGCTTTCTCTTCTCCCTTCCTCTCATCTCACATTCCTCTTTCATGACCCCCTCACTTTCTCTTCCTTCATTCCCATCCCAGATGAAGAGGTGAGTCTTCTACTTACAGTGGCCAGCACTTTTACCATCCTATCCCCTTCTATTCTCCTCAGCAGAATTCTACCACTATCAATCTCTCTCCCCTCTCATATCACCTCTTCTTATCTACTGCCTCCTTCCCTGATGGCTATAAAAATGATCATGTCTGCCTCATCTTTAAAAAAAAAATTCCAATTTAATCCTACCATCCTCACTGGATATCACTCTGTCTCTCATTTCTCCTTCTCAGATAAGTTCCTTGAAAAGTGTCTGCTTCCTCTCATTTTACTTTCTTCTAAATCCATTGCAATCTGGCTTTCAATCTACTGGAATCATTCTCTCCAAAAATAACAATAGCCCTCAGTCCTCATCCTTGATTTCTTTGTGAAACCTATCATTTTTGCCTACCTTCTCTTCCTGAGTACTTCTAATTGGGAGTCTGTGACATTGATCTTTCTTTGTTCCCTTCCTCCCTGACTGCTCCTTCTCAAGCCTTCTTTGCAAGCTCTTTACCCTGCTGTTGCCGTTTATTAAAGATTTAGAGATTGAAGAAAAAAGATCTTTGGCCACTGGAAAGGTGAAGGAATTCACATGCTGTCTGAGATGTTAAAACTGCTCAGGGTTTTATTAAAAAAAATAACAAAGTAAACGGATTAAAAACTTCTCCTCTCAAGGGGCAGGGCCAAGATGGCAGCATGAGAATAGCCCTTCCTAGAAGTTCTCTCCAAAATATTCCAAAAACCTTAAAATTATGGCTCTAACTAAATTTCAAGAGACAAAACCCACAAAAAGACCAGTGAAGCAATTCTCCAGACCAAGGTAGCCTAGAAAACCATGGGAAAAACTCTTCCACAGGGCTGGAGGGGGTGGCAGCACAGTCAAGAATATCATACCAGAGCAAAGGAGTTCCAGTCTTCTGGGAACAGCCCACTGGGCACCTGGGTCCTGGGAAGTGCCAGCTCCTGGCAGCAGAAACAGTTTCCTGACCTGCCAACCCAGGGAACACCAAGCACAACTTGGAAGATCAGCGGGAAAACATCTACCGAAGTGAGTGGGAGCCAGCGTAGCCCTCAGTGCAGCCCAGATCCCAGGAAACAAGCAGGCACACCGAGCTGCCCTAGAGCGAGCCACCCCGCAGCCACTTCCAGAGCGCTCGGCCTGCGGAAGGTAAGGGGGTGGGGGGAGACTGTCGAGGCCTCTCCTCTGGCCCTGGGACAGGACTCTTGTGCTTTGTCCGCATTCAGACCCTGGTAGCAGTGTGGGACCACCCGTTACCATACAGCAGGGACCTTCCTCACAGCTCCAGGCTAGAGGGGTGTGCTTGTGATCATCCACGGGCAGGAGAGCAGTCAGAGCCCCACCTTGTGAGGTGTCCCAGTAATACTCAAAAGCTTAGGAAGTACCCCAAAACCAGGCACAAGCTGGGGAAATGAGTAAACAAAAAGAAAGGAACCTGACCATAGACAATTTCTTTGGTCCCATGAAACATCAAAACACAGATTCAGAAGATGAAAAAGTTCTGGCTTCTGCAACTAAAGACTCCAAGAAATATAGAAGTTGGTCTCATGCCATTTCAGAGCTCAAAAAAGAATTTGAAAATCAAGTAAGGGAGGTAGAGGAAAAATTGAGAAGAAAAATGAGGGGAATGCAGAAAAAAAATATGAAAACCAAGTCAGCAACTTAGTCAAAGAGATACAAAAAAGTGATGAAGAAAATAACATACTAAAAACTAGTTTAGGGCAAATGGAAAAAACAGTTCAAAAAGTTAATGAGGAGAAAAATACCTTTAAAAGCAGACTTGGCCACATGAAAAAGGAGATAAGAAAAGCTCTCTGAAGAAAACAAATCCTTCAAATGTTGAATGGAGTTAAAGGAAGCTGAAGACTTTGCAAGGAATCAAGATATAATAAAGCAATATGAAAAGAATGAAAAACTAGAAGAAAACATGAAATATCTTATTGAAAAATTAATGGATCTGGAAAACAGATTCAGGAGAGACAATTTTAAAATTATTGCACTACCTGAAAGTCATGATCAGGAAAAGAGCCTTGACCTCATTTTTAAAGAATTTCTACAAGAAAATTACTGATATCCTAGAAGCAGAGGACAAAACAGAAATTGAGAGAATCTACCAATCTCTTCCTGAAAGAGATGCAAAAAATAATAACCCCCCCAGGAATAAATATTATAGTCAAGTTCCAGAACTCCCAAGTCAAGGAGAAAATACTACAAGCAGCCAGAACAAAACAATTTAAATATTATGGAGCTGCAGTCAGGATCTCACAGGACTTAGCAGCCTCTACGTTAAGGGCTTGCAAGGATTAGAATATGATATTCTGGAAGGCAAAAGACTTGGAATGCAACTGAGAATCAACTACCCAGCAAAAATGAACTTCCTCTTCCAGGGGAAAAGACGTTTCAATGAAACAGGGGAATTTCAAATGTTCCTGTTGAAATGACCAGAGCTGAACAGAAAGTTTGATCTTCAAGTACAGGATGTAGATGAAGCATAGAGAGAGTGGACAAGAAGGGTAAATTATGAGGGATTTAATGATGATGAACTGTGTGTATTCCTGCATGGGAAGATGATACTGACAATGCTCATATGAACCCTCTTATTTATTAGAGCATTTAGAAGGAGTATATCTAGACAAGGCACAGCAGGAAGCTGAATTTGAAGGTATAATATATTTTTTAAAAAGTCAATGGGTGAAAAGCAAATGTACTGGGAGAAGGGAAAGGAGAGGTAAAATAAACTAAGATATTTCATGTAAAATAGTCAAAAGAGTCATGTAAAAGTCAAAAATAGCTTTTGCAATAGTATGAAGTAGGGAGGTGAGGGGCATTGAGGGAGCCTTCATTTTCATTGGAAATGGCTCAAAAAGGAAACAACATACATATTTAATAAGGTATAGAAATCTATCAGAAAAAGGAGAGAAAGGGGATGGAAGAAAGGGGACAGGGAGGGAGGGGGATGTTGGGGATAGAGGAAAGGGTAGATCATGGGAGAGGATAGTCAGATATAACACATTTCCTTTTTTTACTTTTTTGTAAGGTAGTAGGATTAGATGGCCTGTCTGGGACCATGGGGCTGGGTTTCTGGGGTGGGATGTAGCCTGCGGTCTCTTGGCCCCAGGGCCAGTGCTCTGGCCACTATACCACTCAGTTTTTGAAGAGGGACAGAGTGAAAGGAGAAAATATAATTGGTAGGAGGGAGAAATGTATGGAGGGAGTTACAAGCAGAATAGCAACTGTGGAAAAAACATGGAAGTAACTCCTCTGATGGACTTATGATAATGAATACGATCCACCCCAGAGACAGAGCTGATGGTATCAGAATACAAACTGAAGCACATTTTTTTTCTCTTTATTTCACTTTATTTCTTGTAAGGTTTTTTTTTATTTTTGTGGGGGCAGGGAAGGACTATGTTCACTCTCACAAGAAGACTATTTTAGTAATGTGTAAATAAAATAAAAATGTAAAACAAAAAAATTTAAAAATTTAAAAAAACCACTTCTCTTCTTGAAGGGTAAGAAGCACTTAAGACAGAATGAATAATAAAGACCTAGTAGGGAGAGAATGATGCAGAGACAGAGAGAGGGAGATAGGCAGAGAGAGACAGAGATAAAAGAACAGTCAAGCAGAGTTGACTGGGTCAGAAACAGAGGGGGTCACTGCCTCGAGTGGAGGTCCAACTCAGGTTTTACAGTCCTGCCCTTTATCTGGGCACTGAGTACAAAAGGGGAATTCCCTTCTCCCTTACATGATGGGAATTAGGTGGAGGGTTGAAGACTGAGACCAGGATACAAATTTTACATTAAACAATGGGAGTCAACTTATATTTTAAGAGTGGGGAACCTCCACCCATTTAACAAGATTTAACAGCTTTTAAGATCACAGATTTTGTTTCTGCTACATTCATAATTCCCTACATCATTTCCCTGCATCACTGTGACACCCATTAACTTGTATCTTCCAAGGCTCTATCCTGCCCTTTTCTCTTCTCTCTATACTTTCTCATTTGGTGATCTCATTAAACTATCCTTGAATATATATTTATATTCAGTACTATTCTCTCTCTCTCTCTCTCTCTCTCTCTCTCTCTCCTGAGCACCAGTATCATAGAACCAACAGCCAACATACAATTAGACCTGGACATCCCATAAGTATTGCAAATTCAAAAGATTCAAAATACAACTCATTATTTGCCACCCTAAATCTACCTCTCTTCTGAATTTTTGTAGTAGGCCTCTTTTAAGACCTCAGTTGCTAGTGCCATTACTTCTAAGGTTGCCATGTACCCCCCGCCTCCACACACACATACACACACACATAAAATGTATGTATGAATATATCCTGACATTTCAGGAGGACTTTGTAGGGGATCTGTGTGTGTATGGGGAAGGAATACACTCTTATTTATATACATATCATCTCCCTCACTAGACTGTAAGCTCTTTGAGAGCAAGGTTTTTGCTTCTTCTTTGTAGCCCACTTAATGAATATCTACTGTGCAATTAGCAGCTATCTCAAAAAGAATGCTGCCTTTGACATATAATAAAATCCACTCTACCAATGTCTTTCTTTGCCTCCTCTGGTTTCAAGATTGATGATTCAGCTCCTCCAGCAAGATGTACAGTTGTTCTTTATTGGATAAGGATCTTATATTTAGAGTATCAAAAGTTATATAAAAATGTGGAGATTGTTTAAAAACTAAAAGATTCTTGGCCCTTTCTATCTCTTTTCCTATCACTGTCATTGTCGATACAGAGATAGCAAGGATTCAGACAGGACTGGGAGTTATTTTGTATGTAGAATTGTTTCATGGTAGCTATGCCAAAAAAAAACCAAACCAAATTCTTCCAAGTGGCCAGATTGCTGCTGCTGAACTTCTCAGAAAACATATTCACTGTGTTGCTGGAGGAAGACTTGGAAGCCTTTTCATCATGTTATTGATCCTATCACCATTTATATTTTGTGGTCCTAGTCTTTGAGATCCCAGTCATCTTCTTTTCACAATAAGGCATAGGAGGAGGACTTTGTGGGGAGATCTTTGCATTTACTAAATGCGGGGCACAGGAAATATGGCATAATGATCTACTGCCCACAAGCTTTGGGAGTGGGAAGTGTGCCAAATCCTTCTTAAATGGAAATCAACATGCCTAAAACCAATTCAGCCTCATCATAAATAAGCACTGCCTTCCTTTCAATGGTACAGAATGGTACAGAAAAGCCGTTGATGTGATCCGCTCTGGTTCAGATGCATGAGATCTAACACAATATCTATGAGGAATCCCAGGTTGCCTGGTGACCATATTTGCTTGTCAGTTTCCAAAAAAGCTCAGAGATTGATAAACAAATTATCTTCTTGTTTAAACTAGAACTGCTAAGGCCTGCCTGGACCTGTCAAGTTCCTTAGGAGACCAGACTTAAAGGCTCCTCTGATTGGACTAAAAGCATCGGAGGACAAAGAAGAAAAAAGGAACAGCCATATTTGACAATTTTGTTTATTTCTAGCA
Source organism: Macrotis lagotis (assembly GCF_037893015.1). NCBI lineage: Eukaryota > Metazoa > Chordata > Mammalia > Peramelemorphia > Peramelidae > Macrotis > Macrotis lagotis. The sequence goes on along the minus strand of NC_133659.1, from coordinate 36,652,116 downwards.
TTGCAGCTGTGACAACAGCCAGAGACAATTTCTGTGATCTTCCAGATTGAGCAAGACCGGTCCAATTGGAAAACAGGGACTAATTAGCTGAAAATAAAACTCAGCTGTGATTTCTGAAGAGTTTAGCTTCAGGGCAAAGCTCCAAACCTTAAAGCAAGTGCTAGGCTGAGGCAGGGGAATGGAGGGCAGAGAGATGGCCCCAACCTAACCTGAAAAAATCAACCATACTAAGTGACTGGTAAACCTCCCAGTGAGAATCAGAGTTGGCACAGGTACTATTGGAGAGAATGAATAATAATAATAATTTATATATACATATACATATGCTATTATAAGGCACTGGAAACTCCTTGTAGAATTGCCATGTTGTATTGTTCTGAAATCAATTTAATAACTGCATTCGTTAAGCAATAATTATAATGCAAACTGACTTGTATTCTTTAAAAATAAAGAACTTGACTGAAACATAGGGTGCTGCTTTGAATGACTCTATCAACGGCTTTCAAAGGCAGCCAGAAGCTCAGCAACTGGAGACCCAAAGATGTGCGAGCTCCATCTAGCGAGGCCCGGGGAAACTGCACCCCACACCTGGCTCGGAGGCCTAGTGGGGTGGGCCCAAACCCAGGCAATATGGGTAAATATCTCACAGGGAAATCAATATTTCAAACGTGGCAGCAATGTGGCAAGAAGATGGAAGTGGAAAGTTATCTACAGACTTGTGAAATTTCATTAAGAAGGAGAAGTTAATTTTCTCTGGATTTTTTTTCAAATTTTTTGGGAAAAAAGGAAATAAAAAATTCCTTAAGAAATTAATAATGAAAGCTCCACTGATAAAGAAGTGCTGTCCAATGACACACTTTCTTGTGAGCATCTCAAGGTAGGAGTGAAATGGAAGGCCTATTATAGACAGACTTTTGGTCCCACTCTATACAGACATGTTCCTATTACACAGTAGCCTTCTACAGCTTAAAACTTCAGTATTAGTCTCATTCCTGGGTAATGGAACTTTGAGAATCTCAAATAGCAGTTCTTTAATTAACTAGTTCACCTAGAAAGGCCTGTGGCAGAACCACTGCCCCTCAACCCTAGTCTTCACAAACAAAACTAAAGAGACTACAACTTCCCCCTGAGAATTTCTGGGTCCAGAATAAATTCAATTTGCTTCTATAAGATTATATAATTATATTTCAAGGATCAATAAAATCTGGAATTTTAGAAACATTAGCACCATGGCAGACACCTTTATGATGAGCAAAACAGAATTTAAGGGTGGGTTATATGAGACTTCTAGACTCTCATGAAAAAAGAAATGAGTTGTAGGCTATGTTGACTGAAAACAAAATAAACTCAAAAGTAAAAAAAAAATAGCTGAGCCAGAATCATGTGTATTGAGTTCTTTAGGGGTAAAAAAATTTGGGGGCTACATTAAACCAACAGAGGAAGAGAAGCTGAACTGAGGAAGAACCACAAACTGGTCAGAAGTTGTTGCATCCATGAAATCCCAAAACTCAAAGCCAGAAAGTAAGTTCTGTTTTAAAGAGTCATCAGAGTTAAGATGCCTACTCTAGGGCTAAGATGCTGAATGAGCATCTTAAGAATCACAGGACAAGATTCTTGATTCTAGGAAGCAGGGAGGTCAATGGAAATTTTGTACTGACCTTCAGAAACTGTTTAAATTTTTTAACTAGAGATGAGGAACAGCTCTATGTAGTATCTGTGCTACCCAGAGACTTTTCACACCTAACAACTAGCATTCACCTCCAGTAAATTATATGAGAACATAAAGATACTACCAGTAGAAATTTAGGAATTTTTGCTATAGGGTATAAAGTAGTAGGCAAGAAAGCAATGACCAAGTGATTTAACTCTGAATGCAGATTAAAGCATACTTTTTTGCTTTCTTTATTTTTCTTAGGTTTTTATTTTGGTCTATGCTTCAGTCTATGACTACTATGGAAATGTTTTGCATAACTATACATGCATAACATCAAATTGCTTGCCTTCTCAATGAAAGTAGTAGAGAGGGAAAGAATGTGGAATTCAACTTTTAAAATGAATGTTGAAAAAAATTCAAAATATAATTGGAGAAAATGAAAAAAAAGTCAGTGATCTCAGGAGCATAGGCCATATTTTTATCACTTCTCAATTGAAGGCAGTGATTGTGCAAGAGATAGGAAGATATGGGAAAAGTAAAATAGGTGAAGGTGGGGAATCTAAAAAGATTTGGATTTGAAACATGGCTTAAAATAGAGAAACAATGAGCTTTTGGTTCCAGAAAATAACTAGGGAAGAGAATATGGAACAAAACAAAAACAAAACAAAAAAAACAGCATTGTATATTTTTAATTTTTTTTTTGCATAGCAATAGAGTTAAGTGACTTGCCTAAGGTCACACAGCTAGGTAATTATTAAGTGTCTTAGGTCGGATTTGAACTCAGGTCCTCCTGACTCCAGGGCCAGTGCTCTATCCACTGTGCCACCTAAATGCCCCAACAGAAGAAATCCAGGAATTAGAAGAGGGAACTGTTCTTCAGAATATTTGTTTGAGTTTTAATGGAGGAAGAAATAATGTTGTCAGAATACTATACATCACCTGGACAGAAAGAAGAAATAGATGAGTTCAGGAAATGGGCCTCCTGTATATCATAGAAGAATAATAGCGTAGTTATGGAGGAGTTCAACTATTTCAGACATTTGCCAAATTCACTTTCTGCAAAGAATAGAAAGGCTAATAATTTCTGACAGGATTTGATCCTCATTTCCTTCTTCACAAAGCAGAGGATGTAGCAAGAAAAATTTCAATAGATCCAACTTAACCAATGAGAAGAAACCTCATTAGATGGAAGGAACCACAGTGGTCATGTGTTCTGCATTTTACAGATGAGAGAAGACTGAAGATCAGGTAGACTTAGTGAGTTGTCCCCAGTCACATAAATAGTAGTATGTTGCTGGACCAGGATGGGAACCACAGCCCCCAACTCTAAATTCAGCCTCCTTTCTGTAGCACTGTCCTCTCCTCAAATGGTTGCTAAGATGAAGATGATAATGACTGCTCCACCTGAGAACTGTTCTAGAGGACAGGAAAGTCAGGCATAGTCTGACATCTGGCCAAAACTCTTGGAGAAAGGATCATTTTGATGCCAGGAGCCACAATTCTACAGAAAAAGTTAGCCCAAGAGAGCCCGAAAAGTAGCTTTTAATGGCAGATAATTTCTTTTGCTTACTTTATTCTTCTAGGTTACTTCCTGACTTCAGACTTTATGCTGGGTCTAGGTTCTGTACACTTTTAGAGGGAAAGCCCTGCTGCGTTTTCTTGGGTATTGAGTGTGGATTCTTCCTTGAGCAACAGCTTTCCTATGGCTCTCACTGCTTCAAGGCTTTCTCAGCTTCAGCCCATTTCCATATAGCTGCCAGAGTGATCCGTATCAGATCTGATCATGTCACCCTTTCACTAAATTAATTGGAATAGTTTCCATTTGCCCTTAGGACAAAAATAAAACTTTCTCTCTTTAGTTTTTAAAGTCCTTCACAATCTGGTCCCAACCCAAGTCTTTCCAGACTTACTCTATATCAATTCTCCTCCAGGACTCTATGATCCAAAATCAAGGGTTCATGTTAGGCATTACACATGAGATGTCATCTCCTGTTCCTGTGTCTAGGCATGGAAGGTCACCCAGGTCTGGAAGGTCCTTCTTCCTCTCCTCTCTCTTGCAAAATTCCACTTACCAGGTAAAATTTCCACAGTTGCTAATATTTTTCACTCACAAGCTACTCACTTTTTATGCTGCTTTGGTAATGTTTCTTAGCTATACCCATTTATTAATAATAACATAAACATGAATTTTCCTAAGATACTGCTTTCATCACATTATACTCATAAGCCTAAAAAGTCCAAATGTCTTATTCAAATAACTATGGTAATTTAAAGTATACATGCAGCTGATTTCTTGTCACTGAATTTTACACTTACAAGAACTAAAGTAGGAAATAACAGATCATATAACCCTTTTCAGTCTATCAAGTTCCTTCCTTACAACAACTGTTAGATTGTTCAAGAATGATTATCCCCGTTTTATGGATAAAAAACTAAGTAAAGCTCAAAGAGACCAAGGGACTTAAAGAGATCAAGGGACTTATCCCAGAAAGAAGGGCGCAAGATTTTATTAACCATACTATCTCATTTGATGATTATTACCACAGTCCTGAGAGGTGGAGGCTATGATTTCTGTTTTACAGTTGAGAAAACTGAGGCAGAGAGTAAGTAATTTACCCAAGGATCACAAGCTGATAAAAGTTTGAGCTGGATTTGTTTTTTTGTTTGTTTGGTTTTTTTTAAGGTTTTTGCAAGGCAAACGGGGTTAAGTGGCTTGCCCAAGGCCACACAGCTAGGTAATTATTAAGTGTCTAGGACCAGATTTGAACCCAGGTACTCCTGACTCCGAGGCTGGTGCTTTATCCACTACGCCACCTAGCTGCCCCTTTGAGCTGGATTTGACTTCAGAAAGTATGCTTTACCTTCTGAATGCTACCAGTCACCTTACTTATTTCAGGCCTCAGGTATTGTGTCAGAGCCACAGTTTAAACTTCTCTCTTTATAAGCTTACCTTACTTCTTTACTACTTCAACCCCTCAAAGTATCATAATATTATCATATCATTTTTATTACTATAGAAAAACAGGTTCAAAGTAAAAATACCCCTAGGTCACACAAATATAAATCAGACACTATAATTATTCTAGAATATGAATGAGAATCATTACCAATTTACTTTCATTTCTCTTGTTTTTATTCTTCCTTCCATTGGAAACCTGCACATAAACATATATGGCACATATATAGCATTATTAATTGCATTATTAATGTTCACTTTAATTGAATCAGAATTTTTTGTGAAACATATTTAATTTCTGTACCTGATAGTTATCTTATTTTGGTCTTTATTTAAAGTGTTCAGTGTTTTCTTTTCATTTATTCTTAACTGTATATCTAGAAATTCTTTACAGCTGGCTATCATTGTGACCTAAAAAATTCCAATATTAAAAAAAAAACAATCAATACAGTCTAATTCTACTATTATTTTGCTTCATACAGCTTTGGGAAATCATTATTTTATTAAAGCATTTCTAACACAGTTACAGATTCATTGTTTCCTTTTGTTTCTATTAGGATCTTTAGATCTACTACCTCCCCTTCTTTAATAGCCATCTAACATATTGGATGTGAGACTGTACAAGAGCTTTTCCTCCTTCCCTCCCCGTAGGGTCTGATAGCATGTTGCCACAATCTCCTTCCCAGCCACTTTGGATTCCTTCAGTCATGCTGATAACACCAATAAACACTGAAGGTTTAAACTTGACAGAGCTCTTTGTGTCACCTCACTGAAGTGCCCAAGGCCTTCTTGACCAGCCCAACCCTTTATGTTTTGCCTGTTCTGCCACTCTGAAACAAAAGTTTTCAATTGGGCCAAGAGCCAGCTACCAGTTTCCCCACCATCTTACTTACCCAATCCAAACCACAAGGCCAGAGAGGTAGAGATTTCTTTCTTCCTTTTACAACACCTTGCATATCCTATGACCTTCCCAAGAGATCTGAACTCAGGTATGCTCACTCCAAATCTGGTGACCTTTCCACTCTAACATGCTCCCTCTTGAAGCTAAATATTCTCATTTAATTATAATCACTGATGCTTTTGATTAGAGAGTGCAGCTAAAATTTCTATACAAATCAGTTTCCTCCTTGGCCAGTGAAGCCATGACAAATTATTAATATAGCTGCTGAAACATGCAGATAATTTTGTTAGTGAAAACATAGCATAAATTATTTAAAGGAGAGAACAACTTATTTTGCAGTCATTTGCTTTAGTTGCAGCTGGAAGACACTCCTGGACTTTATTAGAAAATAATTTTTCCTAGAAAGTGATCTATGCAGAAATAACCTTTAGTTGTGTGTGATTGAATTTTTGCTTATGGTTTTCTTCTTGCTTTATTATGAAAGGCATTTGCATTAAAATGGCAACTCCACCTCCTCTCCATTAAATTATACTTCCAGCTATCCCACAGCTAGTAACATGCTAATCTTGTTTGCAACATAATTCTTTTTAAGATGAATAAAGACTTATGAGTTGTTCAGGATGAGAATAACATAGAAATCTCTTTTAAAAAATATCCACATCCTTAAGAAGTTAGGACAGAATCAATAAAAGATTGCAATTGCAATTGCACAATTGCAAACACACAGCCTCAACCTCCATGTTGCTTCTGCTGGTTTCAGTACACTGTCTTCATCAACATCTGCTCCTTGATCAACTCTACTATTACCACTTGGCCATTTTAGGCCCTCTTCTACTTCAAGCTATCACTGATAGGCAGGGACAGGCTATTCATCACACCATAATGATGGCTTACTTAAGTAAAGACACTTTTAGAAGAGGTAAAAACATTTTTTGGGGGTGGGAAAAGATTGTGATCAGTGCTCATATATGTGAAATATTTTGCTTCTTTACTAAGAACTGAACAAAGTAAACAAAAGCTAATATTGTATATAATTACATCTTAAATGGTTTTGAATTGCATTTATAGGCTTATTTTAGTGTTAAAATAAAATTACCAGTTCTGATAAAGTTTCTGTTCCCTTAATTGAACAAAATTTCTTCACGGTCTCAAATGTAATATAATACCATGCCATTAATCTTCCTGCTTCTGCAAGAAAAGATGGAAAAACCAAGCATTTTATTAAGCTGATAGAACAATGGTCCTTTTAAATAATTCAATAAGCATTTATTTAATACTTACCATGCGACCACAAGAGCAAAGTTAGGAGGACACAAATCAAGTAAAAAAACTACATTTTCTCCAAAGGTTCCCTTCCCTTCAACAACCATCACTCAGTTTCTTCCTAATTACTTAGAATTAAAGCCAGAGAAGCAATCTTATTTCCTTTACTATCAAAGAGAAATAGCTAATGGGAAGATCTTGAATGCTGCTCTAAAGCATTTGGATATAATCTTAAAAACAAGACTCAGGGTTCCTCAGTGATATCAAGTGGAAAATGTAATCTATCTATCTATCTATCTATCTATCTATCTATCTATCTATCTATCTATCTATAAAACATATATTTTATATATATATATAAATACATGTATATAATATGCATGAGTATGCACATATATATGTTTGCACTTATGCATGTACATGTGTGTATAGTTAGGAAGTTCTCCAGTACTAGAGTAAAGAATAATTGCAAAAGAGAGTCCAAGCAGACGGAGTTACAGTCATCTAAGAGTGAGATAGATCATACATAGGACATTAACAAACTCTCTGGAACTTGGTGAAGAGGCAAAGCAAACATGGATAAGCTGTCCCCTGGACATGTTTATGGAGGCTGCAGTATTTGGGAAAGGATAAAGGAATTTAGCCCCTGATAGGGAAAGGACCTAGATCTGTAATTTTCTCCGTGTTGGGAGCTCCTCTTAGGAGGATGGTCAGTATATGTTAGAAACAGGCCCAGAGCCTGGTCTTTCTGGCTCTCTATCCACTAGACCACAATATCTTGACAAGGTAAGTTGATATCAACCCCTTGATGGGCTCCTTAATGACTAGATATTAATTCTGCTGCAAAGGTGGATAGGGCAGCAATAAGATGCAGTACAATGGGTAGAGAGAAATGGGGAAAAGAAAAGCACATAAAAGAAAGATACAAAACATTTCACAGAAGCCAAAGTTTTAGAACTCCAGAAAATCAGTGGGGTCTTTATCTAGAGGAGGTGTTTCTAAGCCCTAAAGGACTGTTCATTTGCCTTGAGACCCAGGAAGTATGAGCGTTGGAATGACCTTCTGGTGGAGCTTCCCAGGGCAACCTGGCTACCTACTAGAGATACAAGGTGGAGAGAAAAGCTGCTCTCTGGGCTGGCTTCACAGGGGAAGACAGGAAATGGCAAACCTGTATCTTTGCCAAGAAAACCAAAGAAGGTCACAAAGAGTCAGATGTGACTGAAATGACTGAACTACAACACCATGTGCTAAGCACTTGATAAATATGAGCTAATTTTTGCCTGATAACAGCCATATCACTATTTCCAAGTACAGCTAAAGAAACTGAGGTGCCTAGGGACCTACAGCTAGTAAGCATCTGAGGTTAGATAGGATCTCCCTGACACCAGGCCCAGACCTCTGTCCACTTCACCAAATCCAGAAATGAAGCTGGCAAATGGAGGGATGTGACACTGCTGAAAGAAAAGAAGAAATTATAGCTACACCATCTGAAGCTCTTCAATGATTTTAGATCTGAAGAACCCTAAACACTTCCTAGCCCATGAAGAAACAAAGACTCATTAGCAAGTGAAAGTAATCCTGTTGCTTCAAAGATGTGGAGGGGTGGGTGACTCCCTCCTGATTATATATAAACCTCAGTTAAAAGGTACTTTCATCAAATCCATTAATTTGAATTCACTTCAGAATCACAAAGGAATAGATAAAATAGTCAAAATACACCTGAAATGCATTCTGGATGACATTCTGAGTAGAAAGCTGAGGGTCATGACTTTGAAAATGAGGTAAATCATGGAGAATTACCCATTTACTAGCTGACTGCTTAAATGATGTTTTTTTTTTTTAAGGCTTTTTTGCAAGGCAAATGGGGTTAAGTGGCTTGCCCCAGGCCACACAGCTAGTCAATTATTAAGTGTCTGAGACTGGATTTGAACTCAGGTACTCCTGACTCGGGGCTGGTGCTTTATCCACTACGGCCACCTAGCCACCCCTTAAATGATATTTCAATAAGATTTTGGCTTCATAATTTAACACAGGATGGACACTGGTGAAGGAAGGTGTTCATCTCACAAAGATAAAAAACACACTTCACAAGAAGAGACTAACCTATTTCTAATCAAGAGAACTTTAAATTGAAATTTGTGGGGGGAGGAGAAAAATGTGTTACTAATGTAAAACAGGATAGAGAACATGAAAGAGAGAAGGAAGCAGCTTATCAGAAAAGAAACTCAGTATTTCTCAGGTGGAAATGATAGGTAAGCAGATCAGGATCATTATTTATTGCACCAGATGATTGTAAGCTATAAAGAACTAAGTGAACTTGAAATTTTACTTCAAGGTAGAAAATAATCACATATCAAAGCTGGGATCAATCATAATTCCAGAAGGTCAAAGATGAAGCATGCTAGTCACCTCCTAAAAGAAAGGTGATGCATTCAAAGTGCAGTAAGGGATATACACTTTTGGACATGACTAATTTAAGAAATTTTTTTTTGTTTAACTATGCATATTTGTTACAAAGATTTTGTTTTCTTTTCACCCTAATGGAGGAGTTAAGGGAGGGAAGAAATCAAATGCTTGCTAATTTAAAAAATACAATCTTATTGTTTCACCAAGACTGGTAAACAAAAGAAACAATTAATTATATTAATAGTAGATATTTACATAGGGATTTCTACTCATTTAATCCTCACAACAAGAAAAAGTTAACGGAGCAGCATCCAAGGTTAAAAAGGTATTCCAGGATCAAGAAAAGGTGGTAAAATGATTAGATGATAATAAATGAAAGAACATGCTACAATTTTTATTTTACTTCTATTTCTCTTTCAAGGGCAAAAAATGACTAAAACGGTGTGGATTCCTAAGATAAGATGATAGTAAGATAGAACCTAGCTTTCCTTAAGAATTTAAATTATGGGGCGGAGCCAAGAGGGGACAGGAGAAGAGCCTCTCTTAGGTGCTCTCTCTCTCTCTCTCTAATATTTCAAAACTCATAAAATAATGATTCTAACTAAATTTTCAAGAGATAGAACCCACAGAAAGATCCAGTAGGGCAATTCTCCAGCCCAAGGTAACCTGGAAAATAGCATAAAGGCTCTGCTCCACTGGGTTGGAAGGGTGGCCTGCCAGAGTAAAGAAACTTCAGCCTCCTGGAGGCAGCCCCAGGGTGCCTGGTTGCCGCACCTCACCCCAGCGTGGGCAGTTTCGTGACCTACACCCCAGGGAGCACAGGGCACAACTTGGAAGATGGGGGGGGGGGGAAGTGTGTGAAGCCCAGCCCTCAGGGCACTCAGCAAGCAGCACGGCCAGGGCGCCCAGATCCAGGAACGGGAGCAGGCAGAGCCGGTAAGCAGGAGCCCCCCGGTAACTGAGCCTTGAGTGCTCAGCATACCCAAGGTAGGGGAGTGGAGAGAGACTTCCGAGGTCTGTCCTCTGTACCTGGAACAGGACTCTGGGGCTCTGACCACATTCAGATCCTGATCACAGTCTAGGCCCCACCTAGCACCTCAGCCCCGTGGCAGAGGGGTGCACTTACGGTCATTCACAGACCAGGAAGAAAGACAGAGCTTCACACACTGAGATCCTTGTTGGGGGGGGTGTCCCCAATAATACTCAAAAGCTCAGGAAGCACCCTAAAACCAGGCACAGGCTGGGGAAATGAATAAAGAGAAAAAAGAGGAACACCATTGAGAAATACATTGTCTATGATACCCCAAAAGGATCAAAAAATTCAATCTGAAGATGAGAAAGTACAAGCTCCTGCATCTAAAGACTCCAAGAAAAATAGAAATTGGGCTCAGGCTATGACAGAGCTCAAAAAAGATTTTGAAAATCAAGTGAGGAAGATAGAATAAAAATTGGGGAAAGAAATGAGAGAGATACAGGGAAAACATGAAAATGAAGTCAGCAGCTTAGTTAAGGAGATCCAAAAGAATACTGAAGAAAATAACATGTTAAAAACCAGCATACATCAAATGGATAAAACAGTTCAAAAAGTTATTGAGGAGAATGCTTCAAAAAGCAGAATTGGACAGATGGAAAAAGAGATAAGATAGCTCTCTGAGGAAAACAAAACCTTCAGATGTAGAATGGAACTAAAGGAAGCTGCTGACTTTATGAGAAGTCAAGATATAATCCTTCAACACCAAAAGAATGAAAATTAGAAGAAAATGTGAAACATCTCACTGAAAAAACAACTGATCTGGAAAACAGATTCAGGAAAGACAATTTAAAAATTATTGGGATATCTGAAAGTCATGATCAGGAAAAGAGCTTTGACATCATTTTCAAAGAATTCCTACAGGAAAATTGCCCAGATATCCTAGAAGCAGAGGGAAAAATAGAAATTGAGAGAATCCATCGATCTCCCCTGGAAAGAGATCCAAAAAAAAAAACCCCACAACCCCTAGGAATATTATAGCAAAGTTCCAGAACTCCCAAGTCAAAGCGAAAATATTACAAGCAGCCAGAAGGACACAATTCAAATATCATGGAGCTGCAGTCAGGATCACACAGGACTTAGCAGCAACTACATTAAGGGCTCATAGGGCTTGGAATTTAATATTCCAGAAGGCAAAAGAGCTCAGAATACCACCAAGAATCAACTACCCAGCAAACTGAATGAACTCTTCTAGGGAAAAAAGATGGACTTTCAATGAACCAGGGGAATTTTACATGATTCTGTTAAAAAGACCAGAGCTGAACAGAAAGTTTGATCTTCAAATAAAGGACTCAGGTGAAGCATAGAGAGTGGAGGAGAAGGGGAAAATATGAGGGACTTAATGATGATGAATTACATGTATTCCTGTATAGAAAAATGATACTGATAATACTTATATGAACCTTCTCATTTAATAGAGCAGATAGAAGGAGCTTTTATAGTTGAAGCACAGGAGAAAGCTGAATTTGAAGATATATTGTAAAAATGGAGTCAATGGCTAAAAGTGAAATGTAATGGAAGTAAGAGAAGGGAGAGGTGGAATAGGCTAACATATTTCATATATTTTTTAATTACAATGAGCTATTGCAATGATATGGAAGGGGGGAAGGCAAGGGGGAATGAGGGAACCTTCACTCTCATTAGAGGTAGCTAGGAGAGGAAACAGCATATATATACTCAATGGTATATAGACATCTAGAGTAAGAAGGAGAGAAGGGGTATGGGGAAGGGGGGATGTGAGTGATGGAGGAGAGGGTGGACTGTAGGGGGAGAGTGGTCAGATACAACACATTTTCTTTTTTACTTCTTGCAAGGGGCTGGGATTGGATGGCCTGTCCGGGACCACAGGGCCAGGTAGTTGCTGGGCCTTAGGGGTGGTATGTGGGCTCAGGGCCTCTTGGTCCCAAGACCATTGATAAGTCTGCTGCTCCACTCAGCTACCCTATAACACAATTAAGAAGAGGGACAGAGTGAAAGGAGAGAGAAAATATAGTATATGGTAGTGGGGAAGTACGAATGGAGGGAGCTGCAATCAGCAATGGCAATAGTGGAAAAATATGGAAGCAGCTTTTGTGATGGGCTTATCATAGAGAATGTGATCCATCTGTGACAGAGCTGGTGGTGTTGGAACACAAACTGAAGCACATTTACTATTATTATTGTTGTTGTTGTTGTTATCATTTTATTTTTTTGGTTTTTTGCAGGGCAATGGGGTTGGGGTAACTTGCTCAGGGTCACACAGCTGGGTGATTTTTGGGTGTTTGGGGCTGGATTTGCAGGTGTTCCTGGCTCCAGGGCCACTGCTCTGTCCACTATGCCACCTATCTGCCCCATTACTATTTTTTTAATTTTAATTTTAATTTTTCTCTTTCCTTTACTTTATTGCTCATGAGGGTCTATATGCTTTGGGGGAGGGGTATTATGTTTACTCTTAAACAAGAATATTTTAGTAATGTATAAAAAATATCATTTGCACAAAAAATAAAAATAAATATAATAAAAAATTTTTAAAAGAATTTAAATTACTACTCTGAAAATTGTATGTATTTAAAAATTCAAGATAAAATTTATTTTCTAGATTTAATGAAATATCTTAATTTGTCCATTTGCCTTAATATTATCTGAAGTTACTTTGAACTTGGAAAAGTTAAATAAAAGTTGTAAGACTTCGGCTTTTGATTTGTTGCCAAATCATGATTGGCATTTTGTGTTTGTTTACTGAATAGGTAATTATTTGTTGCTATCTTTTATAGTTCTCTGAATATGTTTTTTTATTCTAACCCTAGTGGTAGGGCACAAGGTCATGCCTGATTGACTACAGGAAATCAAGTCTCTTTTATTAGCAGATGGGACACTGGGTAAATTATTTTATCTCCTATACTTTAATTTTCTAATTACATCTGCCTCACAAAAGAGTTGTGAATAAAATGTTTTTCAAAACATAAAATACTAAATAAATAAATGTTTTATTATTACCTTCTTTGGAACCTATAAAAAATATTATACCTTAAGTGGCTTCTATGTATCAATAAATTCATTTTCTCCAGTGCATCAAAATAATAATTTCCACTGAAATAATGGTGGGTTAATTGTTTTGTTTTGTTTTTGTATGGTTAGCAAAAAACTTCTACTACATGGAATCACTGGATTTGACTGTTGAGTGACTGAGAGTGATATCTGAAAGATTAAGAAGAGGAGCTATACCACCACACCAGAAAAATCACAAGTCATCCCAGTTTTCAGAAAGGGGAAGAGGGTCTAGAGAGGCTACACACAAAGAGGGAATCGTCTCATCTGTAGTACAGTGCTCACTTCTGGGGGGTCTCTATTTTAAGAAGAACACAGTTAACAGGCAGTATAGAGATGGGGAAGGGCCTTGAATTCATGTAGTCTGAGTATCAGCTGAAGGAACCCAGCATATTTAGCTTAGAGGGAAGACAGCTTTATTTGAGTATCTGAAAGGTTGTCATTCAAAGAATAATTAAACTTGTTCTTTGTGTGCTAAGAAAACAAAATCAGAAGCAGAATAGAAAATGAAAAGTGGATAATTTAGACATGATATCAGGAAAACTTTCCCAACTTACCTAGAAGGGGAATGGACTCCATAAAAGGAGGACCTCATTATCAGTCCTACAAGTTGTAGGACTTGTCAATTATGTTACAGTTGAAATTTGTTTTATGTATAGATCTCTTCAAACTCTCAAATTTTGTGAACAAACTGTGATTATTCTGTGATGACCAGAAATCAAAGGGAAAATGTGGACAAATAAGCATCCCAAACAGTAGAGAACATTAAGTGGAACCAAAAAAAAAGCATCCCTTGCAAATCTGAGCCTAAACAACAATGAAAATAAATGGATATCTAATAAAAGGGAAAGTTCTGAATCAGACCTTCAAAGAAGAACCCAAAGGAGAGCACTGTATTCAACATAGCAACATACCAAGCCCAAACAGAAAAAAGTTAAATATTTTCAAGTTAAAGAAGAGTTTTCACCCCATGTAGCTAAAGCTACAGAAAGATATGTGAGCTGTAGAAATATTTCTATTTGTTGCTTAATTTTCTTTAAATAATAAATCTGATTAAAATAAAGAAAAAAAGATAAATAAAAAATCTGACATTGAGTGACAATGAGAAGACAAAGGAAATAGCAAAAGACTTCAGAATCTAATAAGTACAAGGTATAATCAAGAAAATCAAGAGAAGAGAGAAGTAAAGCAGCATTTTGAAAGGAAAAATTTCATCCCCTTCTTAATAAATCAATATTATAGGTAGAATATAGAGGGATGGTCTCTCAGTTTGAAAAGAAGCCATTCCAAGAAATGACTGCCTGGACTCAGGAGAAGAGATTAAAAGAGACTTTCAATTTCCCTTAATTTTCCATTCATGGTGGGAGGAAAAGTCAGAATAGAGCATTTCTGATCAGGACAATCACAAAAGGAGAAGAGGGAATTGGATAAAACCAGAAGGTACCAACTGAACAGCAACATGAAACATCCATAAAGGAGGCCCAGGGTATTGCATCCCCTGGTGGAGTGGGATTATGTGGACACTTTTGGAGATCAGCTTCTCTAAGACAATTCTGTAGCTGTTTATTCTACATACAACTCTGTAGCTGTACAACTCTTAAATACAACTCTGTACTACTCTGGGGGAGTAAATCCCAATAGAGGGGAAGAAAAGGTTGGGTATTTGGAAGGCTTAGAATTGAACAGTGGATCATTTATTGAAAGGGAAGGTGGCAGGAATCAAAGAGATAAGCAACATCATGGGATTAGGCCTTCTGGACTAGGGTTGTATCACATTTTCACTGCACCTTGGTATGTCCATTGAATATTAATATTCTTGGAGGATATTACAGAGAAATTTAAGAAAAGGAGTGAAGGAAAGATAATATCTTTTAGATAGTGGAATTACAAGTTAGTATGGCTAAGACACAAGGATGGGTGGAGAGCAAGTAGGAATAGGCAGTGCAGATTACCTGCCTAGGAAATGAGAAGAGTAAATAAATAAAAGAATCATAGAAAAATGACACAATAAGCAAAAATTCAAGGAACCTGGAAATAGATTTGGTATCGATAAAGATAGGGAGATGGGAGAAGAACAGGCTCAGATTAGCAGAGACAGAAACAACCAGCACAGAATAAGCATAAGCAAAAAAGACAAACAAGAAAGAACCAATAATCAGAGCTATGAATATTAAATTTATTAGGGATAAATGTGTTCAACAACTGTACAAGTATAAAAGGGAGAGGAATAGCTAGACAACTGTAAACTCAATCTGATTCAAAATTGTGACATGCCAGCCAAATTGCTATCGTCACCTTTTACCTCAACAAGAGAGTAGAATATCTCAAATGAGCACAGCAATAGTTGCACTGTATTCTGCCCTGCCTGACCACATCTGCAGTATGTACATTGTCTATAATATTTACATTTTAAGGCCATCAAAAAGTCAAAGTTTATTCAGAGGATGATGATGCCATGAGACCATGCCATATGAGAATCAGTTGAAGGGAATAGGGACACTAAGTCTGAAGAAGAGAAAACTGAGAACACGATATCTGCTTTCAAAAGCACTGTCATATGGAAAACGAGTTAGACCTATTCTGTATTCTGGATCAAAAAGAACTAGGATTCATGGGAAGAAGTTGCAAACATTTAGGTTTGATATGTAGAAAAACTTTATAAAATTAGAGCTGTCCAAGGGTGAAACAAGTTGCCTTGGGAGGTAGTGGATTCAAATAAAGGTCAAATAGCTAATAAGAAATGTTGTAGAGGGCTTGCTGTACAGATACAATTCGAAAGAGATAATCTCTAAAATACTTTTCAACTCAGACATTCTGTGACAAGGAACAGTAGTACTGATTCAATCAAAAGCTTTGGTAATTCCAATTTACAGAAAAATATCTGGCAGAAGGGAAAGAACCTTAAAATTATCAATCTGCTACTCAACTGATGATTTTAATCAGCTTTGAAAATAGACTTCAGCCCTATGCATAGGATCTATACAATACTGCTTTTGAGAATAGCAGCACATGGAGAATTGAGATCATAATAAGCTGATATTAACAATAAATTTCTAATTTTCTCTTCAGGTAAAATTGACTTAAAATTTACATTAATAGATGGAATAACCGAAAGAAAATTCTAAATCATATATCAAATGTATATTTATCCATTTTTATAACTATATCAAAGCACGAAATTGGCAGAATATATAATGATAAACTAAGTAAATATTACCAGTTGATTTGAAATTAACATCTTCACTCATCTTAATCAAGTCGACAGAAGATAAATCATTCAAATTCTTCAAACACAATTCTGTTGTAATGAAAATATGTTTTATCGTTAAAGCAGGAATCAAAACAAAATTTTAACAATAAATTAAAAATACGTAGGCAATTTAATATTATATACAATGAAGTTGTGACACCATAATATTTCAAAGTGAAAAAAACATTTAAATACCAAGACAAATTTTATTTATTACTACTACTACTACTACTACTACTACTACTACTACTACTACTACTACTACTACTACTACGACGACGACGACAACAATGATACAACATTTATATAACTCTTTAAGGCTTACAAAGGATTTTACAAATGTTTAATCATTTGATCTTCACAACTCTGAGAAATGTGTTCTTATTATCAAAAATTTCACAAATAAGGAAACAGAAGCAGACAGAATTTAAGCAATACGCCTAGAGTCACCCATTTAAAAACATGTCTGAGGCAGAACTGACACTAATTCCAAGTCCAGTGTTCTTTCTACTGTGCCACACTGCTGTCTAATTACTTTTTTCATCTGAAAAAATAGGAGGATTAGACTAGATATTACCTTGCAGGTACAAATCCTTTGATTCTACAAAATTCGGAAAAATGTCAAATTAGGAACATCTATTTATTAATTTGACTGAATAAATTTATATGACAGAATATGATTTAAAAACATTACACACATGTATACACATGTATATATATGTATATATGTATATATGCAATTTAGTTGCTATGGTAATGACAACTTTGAATATCACGACCAGCATTTCACTGGCAGGGTTTTGCATTTAATTATATGCCTGTATTACAAAGTAATGTTTATGTTAATCTTATTAATAGGAGTCTTCTATTTGTTAACATCTGATCAGATTTAAGGGGTTCTACTTATAATTTGTTGAGGACAACAAATTGAGGAGAGGAGAAGGGGAAGGGAAGGAAGTTATCTGAATCTATGCACAGTATCCAGATGTATTTGAAAGGAATAAATTACTGCAGAGATGGATTCACATGGAAAAAGGTTTCATTCAGATGTGTTTCAAACCACTGAGTTCTGCCCTAGCAAGGAAGATTCCCAGTGTAATGTTATAGTATTTTCATTTATTTCATAGCATGTAAATAATAATAATACGGAGAGAAGATAAATCTGCATTGAGCACAAGAAGAAAATATGTCATTGAAACATTAAAAATGAAAACTGTCTATCCATGAAACATTAAATAACAAAAAGGAGACAAGTTGAATCCCAAGCACTCCTAGTGACTTGAGTCAAAAGGAACAATACAGCAAGTATCTCTTTTAAGACAGATAAGATAAATCTTAATGCCAAAACATGTCCACATTTTTTAAAATATATGTATCTTCATTTCAAAAAAGTCTAACATCTGATTGGGTAAGAGGCAAATGTGAAATGAGGCCAAGAGGCCAAGAGAAGCAGCCCTGAACTGGGTGCCAAGGAAGCAATCTGGGTTTTAATCCCAATTTTACTATTCATGTCACTTCTTGGGGTCTCAGTGTACTTCCCTGGACAGTGCAGGGGGCAAGATAAATGCTTACAAGATTCTAAAATCCTACAATGATAGTTTTAGATGTTTTCACTGTTAGTCTATCAATCACCCACTGGCTTTAGCAGTCACCACTCTCTGATTGCCCAGATCAAGGCTCCCTCGTCTGGCTGCTGGCACCCTAAGTTCCCTGAGGACAGGCATGGTCTCATGTTCCCTCTGCATTTGTGTCTCCAGCATTTGCACAATGACTAGCACCCAGTAAGCACTTAAATAAATGCTTATTCCTTCATTCACCATCCAAACCCTATCCTTACTCTATTTTCCTCTTCCCCAATTAATTTTCCCAACTAAGTGCTATGTGAATAGATAAGGAAATCCAAAATTCACTCGAAATGCAATCAGGGTTAAGTGACTTGCCCAAGGTCACACATAGCTAGTAATGTCTGAGGTTGTATTTGAACTCCCATCCTCCTGACTCCAAGGTCAGTACTCAATCCACTAGCTGCCCCTATTTATTTCAACAAACTAACTCCTCTTGTTCCTTCATTGGACTTCCAAGAGGGGCCCACCATTTTAGCCAGGTGCTGAAGAGACAGAGAGAAAAAAGACCATGCTCCTGCCTTTGAAGAAGAGACATTCTGCCTGATGACAGGAGCAAGACAAGTAGAGGGGGGATGGAGGAGGGCTACTCCCCCTCACCTGTAGCCCTTGAACTAAGGCCAGGGTTTCTGAACTAGTAAGATTTCCCATGTTTGAACTGCCTTATCCTCAGAATTATAAGATTATACTATAGTAACTATCTTTAATATAGGAAAAGTGTATTAAAACAAGGCACTAAACAGGTTAAAGTAGGCCCCAGGTAAATTGTGTCTAAATAACAACCACATGAAGGAGAAGTCTGACATATGCAACTCTAGGTGGCAAATGTGACACCTATTCCTCAACATTAGTATTGCAAATATTGTATGGTATATTTAATTCCTAAGACAGCATTTTTATCTGATATATATATATAAATATATAAATATATATAAAAATATATATATTTTTATATATATATATATATATATATATATATATATATATATAGTATATAAAGTTACCTACTTCTTCTTAGGAGCATGTTAACAGTTTTACATATTGGTTAAAATACAACAAATAAAGTTCTCTTGATTTAATATCATTGCTAAATAAGTACTTCTTGGTTGATAATTAGGATATGACACATTCATGACTTGAGCATCTAGGAAAAAGAAATGATATATTCTAGCCAGTATTTGCAACAAAGATTAAATTATCAAAAATAAGGGTGTTGGCTACCTTCTTCAGTCAAATTTTGAAAGAGATAAGTTTTATGTAAAGAAATTTAAGAATTAAAAAAATTATATAGCATTCAGAAAAGGCACATGAATAGTGCTTTATTTATAATACAAATTGAGATACTTATTTTTAAAGTTATAGGATTACTATTAATTTAATGAGAAAATAATTACTTATCAGTAATTCATGGTATAAATTTTGGACTACCATAATGAATCAAAAACCTCATTCTGTAACCTGGGAAAGTCATTCCAGCTCATGATGCTGAGGCAGCTCTCTAAAACCATAAAGTTAAAGAACATTTACCCAAACTCCATTAGTAGAGGAAGTTTCCTCCTGGATTTCTGTGCCCTTATAAAAATCCCACATTCAGAAAATCAATCAATCAATCAATAAACAAACAAAATGCAGTCCAGAAAAACCCCCACTTTTGTTTAAAAAGAAAAAATTACCCAGGAGGGTAAGCAACCTAAGGTCAAAGAGATGGTAACAATATCCTGGTCTTTGGGTTTTCTTGGCAGAGATACTGGAGTGGTTTACCATTTCCTTCTCTAGCTCATTTTATAAATAAGGAAACTGAAGCAAAGAGGATCAAGTGACTTGCTCAGGATCACATAGATGATAAGTATCTTAAGGCCAGATGAGTCTTCCCAACACCAGGTCTACCACTCTAGCCACTGCACCAAATCACTACCCTCAAACCAGCCAAAAACTAACCTTGCAATTTTGATTCAATTCCATTTTTGTCCAATCCAGATGCAAAATCTGCAGATAGGTTAAAAAAAAAAGGATAAAAAAAGATAAAATATAATATTTTCATTCTTTTTTATATGAATTAAGTTTATCTATCTCAGTTATCTATGGAAAAATTGGTTCATATGTGATAAAGGATATATATATATATATATGTATACACACACACACACACACACACACACACACACACACAATCTTACTGAATTTAACCAATGGTTAAATTTGAAGGAAAAAATGATTATGAGTTCTTTTTAATCTAACTTTCCTTCAGAATTTGATCAGGGGATTTAGAGTTGAAAGCAACCTAAGAAATTATTTAGTTCATGATTGTGCCTAAGAAACTAAGACCCAGCACTATAAACAACCTAAGGTTAAATAGACAGTAAATGTCAGATTTACCCATCCTTCTGATTCTAACTCCAGGGCTCTAGCTACTACAGTCATTCTTTCTTTTTGATGATCTTTTTTTGATTTGAGTAGTTATTTTAAAGTTGTTTGGAGGGACTGTTGGGAGAGTGAACTTCAGCTGGGTTGCTGCTTATACTCTATCATATTGGTCTGCTTGATAATGGGGTGGTTTTTAGCCACAAAAATCCATGAAACAAAGTCCAAGATGTTTTCTACCCAATTGTTTTCATAGTGAGCCTGTTCTAGTGCTAATTGTGAGACATCCTGAAATATGAGACATCTTGAAGGGCTCTAGTTTCATCTTTGTAATTATTTATATATCTTATTATACTTGGACAACCACAGACATTTGTGTAAACATATTATCTCCACTCTACATCCCCCCCAGATTGTAAGCGCCCTTAAGGCAAAGCCTTAACCTTTGCTGGGTAGTATGATGAAGTAGAGAGAATACCTACTCTGTCACAATCTATCTGACCTTGGCTATGTCTCTTCTCTCTGGGACCCAATTTCCTCATCTGTGAAATGCCTGAGCTGGACTATTTTCAACTCTAAGATCCCTGTAGCACAATAAGATCTTTGATCTTATCATCTGTGTTCCCTCTAGCACCTAGAATACTACCCTGTAGGTAGGTTCTCAATAAACATTTGAAGAATGAACGAATATGTGTGTTTGTGTGTGTGTGTGTGTGTGTGTGTGTGTGTGTGTGTGTACATGGCAAACTGTGATTTTCTATTGGAAAGCAGGCCTTTTTTTTACTTTCAAACAGCAAACTTCATATTTTCTAAGTAGTCCATAATAGTCCACAATATCTACCTCATAACCACAGGCCAAGTTTCTAATTGATATTAAGCACACAAGTGTGTTTATTTTATCCTAATTATCACATAAAGGAATGTTCTAAGAGGCATTAAATAAAAAAAATCAAATGTTAACAGAAAACATACTGATGCAAATATGATGACCATGTTTTGATGTCATATATTAACTGAAAAACTAACAACCATAAAGTTGGAACTTTATGGTGATGCTAAAAACAAAGAAAAAACATGAGAATATCAAAAGATACTCATTTTAATATTAAAATTATATATTCTTTTCACTAAAAGATCTATAATTCCTTTCCTAATGTTGGTATTTCAAACGTGATTTGAAAGAAATAAGGAAAACAAATACAAATTTATCATTTTGTACTGCCAGTCTTCCCAAATGTGTACAATGGGTAAATTATATCAAAATCTATTCTCTATAGTAGAAGTACACATTCTAACTTAAAACTTGTAGCTATAGTTAATTATCATATCTGATTCATAATAACAAACCATAATAAGTTGGATTTTTCAAGGCTCTGATGTAAAGCAAGGTTGACCGTATCCATTCCAAAGCTACATTGACGTCTGTGATGGTATGTAGTACTATTTCTGCATTTAAATGTTCAATCAGGTGTCTGTGCAAACTAAGTAAAAAGACAAGCCCTTCATTAACAATACTAGTTACAGAGACAAATTCCTGGTTTTTATGTTAGCAATTTCAATGTACTCATTATTGCCAATTCATAATAAAAGGTCAAAATTAATTATTATGAAGGAAGAATCTGCTCAACTGTCCCACGTGGATTTGAAGATCTATTATTTATTGTAAGGGAAAAATCCAGGATATTAACAAGCAAACCAAAAAAACTTGGATTGGCATAAGACTTTTGCTAGTAAGTCACAAATGTTAAATAATTTAAATTTTTTACAGATATGAAGAGAGTTAAAGAAAAAAATCTTTTTTTCCTTTTTTTTCTCTTTTAGTGGCTATATCTAATGTCTTCTACGAGGAGGGAATAATCGGGAAAAATAATGCTCAATGAAATTATTAGCCTGAACCAAATTCCCAGAAGAATACATGAATTTTCCATTTATTTAGTATTCAATTAAATTAAATAGGGAATTGTCAAATTCCTTAAAGAATCGCCAAAACCTCTTAAGTCTTTCTGTAATGCAGAATAAATTTGGTTAATTACCAAAAATTTGACAAATTTCTCATTTATCAAAATAAAGTTATAGCTGAACACATGAGAAGAAAGAAAGCAACCCTCAAAAGGACTAGCTTTTGAAAGTTGGCTTGTCTTGTCATACCTGCTTTCTATGGTATCGGTGCCAGTTAGCATGTGCATGTACTTCTCCCTGGTACTTAACCTAGTCATGATAACTGCAGTGGCCGTAGTGTCGAACTACAAAAGACCCAGAGACCAGCAGAAAATCCTTATATTAATAGTCCAAAATAATCAGCAGAATTCCAAAAACAATCTGCTCTCACTTTCAGTTAGTCCTGGGTCCTGAGTGAGTGATCAAGAGCTCCTAAGCAAATACTTTTATGCAATCCATTATCTGAAACTCTTATACCTTTGAACAAGAACTGTGGGCTCTCTGTATGGAAGGTAAAAATAATCAAAATGCATGTGTGTATAGGGAACCATATACACCTTGTGAGCATCAGTATAGTTGTTGGTTCAGTTCAAATGCTAAACTTAAAGGAAAAGTAGCAGACTAAATACTGTAATAATTTCCTGTAAAACAAAGTCTTTTTTTTTTCTGTAATGTACTTTTATTCCCCACTATACCATGGAAATTCTTATGGTTATCACTATCCCTCAATTTAGATAAGAAATGAAGGACAAGAGAACCAAAGGTTATTCTATGCTTTTTAGGGAACAAATAGATAAATTTTGGAATAACTAGGTTGAAAGCACTTTAAAAAATTTCCAATCTTGCCTTAATCTATATTTTCTCAATTAATTTACCAAATAATAATGAAAAATACCGTATGAACAACCTAAAACCTAATCTAATCTTTTAAATCTTTTGTACACGAAAAAATAAGCGGAATTAAATCTTCTTTAAAATGGTGTAAATAAAATAGAATCACTTACTTGAGGACGGCCAGCCCTACCAATCATTTGCAGAATATCTGTTTCACTGTATTCTTCAAACATTCCTCCAACATAGTGCATTGTAGATTTTATAACTACAAGATGGGCTGGCAAATTTACTCCCATAGCTAAAGTACTGGTAGTAACTGTATCAAATTAAGGCATGATAGTTTCATAACTATATAATTTGCATTTTAGGAAGACATTTAAAATTTATAAAATTGCACAAATCAAAAAGTTGTCTATTAAAATATTACTTTTTAAAATTTTCATTACTAGATGCCATAAAATCTCCAAAAGAGATTACATATACTGTCCCTGTATCCTTAAGGATCAAATGTAATGTTGAAAAGAGTAATTTTGGTTGGCAGTGTGGAGTTACAGTCACAATTGTCATTCTAGTGGGTGCTTCTTCTCCCTATGAAGTCAAGGAAAGTATGTGTGGGTTTAATTTTGATAAAGGCGTATCTATCTGGAAGTCATAAATAAAAAGGAGAAAAAAGATAAAGGGAAATTTCTTTCTTGTTGAAACTACCTTACTTGTTATTTTATGAAGAAATTCTATAAAAGTATTTTGAATTAAGGTATTATGAAGAGTCTATGAAAAACTTACATTTTACAGATATATTCTAGAAAGAATATTACTTGTGACAGGTAGAAAAGACCAAAAAAAAAAAAGATTAACATAACTTATTTCCTGAGAAAATTAATTTAATTCATCTTGAGAAAAAAATGAAGACTTTTGAGATGTATTATTTGGTATCTAAAGTAAACTGAATACTAAAATTATTTGCAGAAGTGAAAACAAGTCACCTGTCATTGTAGCAAGGGTTTGAGATGATTTCATAGTGATCTTTCACAATTAAAATACTGCCATAATTACATGTGTATTTATTGTATTATTAATTTCATTATTAAATTATACATTCAGTAATTTTAACATTTACTTCATTCTAATAAATAAATAAATTTAAGTTTAAAAAAGAAAAAGAAAAAAGAAATGCTACAACCAACTAGGCTCTAATCCATTATCTAAACATTCACAAATGTTTACATTTGTACACATTTGCTCAAAAGACCAGAACAACTCTAAAGAAGCTGATTCAGATGGCTGAATGATTATACACTAAACAATAGAAGATGAGAGTCTCCTAGCTCTCTGTAGACTTGCAAGTCTAAATAAAGTACCTTAACTAAAAAAAAAAAAACAAACAACCCCAAAAATTTACTTAATTCTAAAAGATTAAGGGATTTACTACAGAGAGACTGAGTAACTTCTATTGGAAAAAAGAAGTTTTTTCAGTTTATTAAATAAATAATATTTGTAAATTGTACTGGGGGTTCATACTAATTAAGGAGAAATAGGTAATAATTTTATCAATTAACAAAAAATAATCCAAATACAACCTGCATTGCCTTAGGCATGAAAAGTTTGAATATAAGGAGTCAAATAGCAGTATTAAGTGTAACCTATAAATGAGCTTGGCCAACATCCTAAACCTTGCCACAATATAATTAATATTTAGAAAATTTGTATACATAAACATAGAAATATATATATCTTGTTGGAGATTACTTGACAAAAATAGAACTAAAAGGAAACTAACAGGAACATAGCTCTCCTTTCTCAAACAAGATCTTCTCAAATATCTTCTCATAACTACATTATAAGACTTTGTTTACTTACAAAGGACTGGTAAGTCACCAACTGTAAATGCTCCCTCAACAATTTTTCTGTCTGATAGCTCCATACCAGCATGATGGTAACCAACACCATATGTTAAAAGATCTATGAACAAAATATTTGATCTATTTAATGCTGTATTTCAATAAGAAATTCATTAATTTTATCTCACTTCTGAAAAGTTTTTCTTAAATTAACTCAGTATAAATGAAGTTAAAACATCAACAATTTAATCTTTAGCCTTGCAACATACATGTACAAAGTATGGATCACAAACACAGTGGGTCCTAAGGCAGGGAGATAATTTTAACTCAAAAAGAAATACAGAGACCTAGTAAAATGGGAGCACAGGACTGGAAAATGGCAGTGAAATGGCAAACCTGGTTCAAATGGAATAGAATAAATAACAGGAGAAACAGAATATAATTATGAAAATTAAGAAGATATACTCATGTGAGAAAATTCAGAAGCCAGAAAGGAGAAATACAGTAGGACACATATGGATAAATATCAAAGGAAGCAATTTTGTCACTGGAGTTCAAAGATTGACTGTGTAGAAAGAAAACATAGATGAGGAGCTTGGGAAACAGATCGTAAGTCTGGTAGTTTAGAAGAATGCAATCATTCAGATATCTGCTACAGTTCTCTTGCCCTCCAAAGAAAAACAACTAATAATTCCATGTTTTGTTTTAATGATAATGTCATAATTTGAAAGGTAAAAGTACCAACAAGAAGACTGTCTATTCCAGATCTGATTTTTATCAACAAAGAAGAATGCTTAAGTAAAAATAATAGAAACCATGTAGAAAAAGGGAATGCTCAAAGTAAGAATTTGTAATACAGGAAGAAGTCTTCAGAGGACTAGGAAGGATCCCAGGATCTCATATCCTATAATTAAAAAAAAAAGTCCATGAAGGAAAGGAAGCTCTTAAAGATGAAATTTTGAAGACATAAGATGTCAGTCCCAAAAAGAAAGATAGATGGGGAGTTGTCTAAAGTGGTCAATGTGGATACTTAAGAGAAATATCAATAAATAGGTTTCTAAAAATACAGAAAATAGAAGTAAGAGTAAAGAATGGATGAATATGCTAGGTGGCACAGTGGATAGAGAATTAGCCCTGGAGTCAGGAGTACCTGAGTTCAAATCTGGCCTCAGACACTTAATAATTACCTAGCTGTGTGGCCTTGGGCAAGCCACTTAACCTCATTGTCTTGCAAAAAAAAATGGATGAATATAAAAGTACAGTTTATACCTGTAAGAATATTCTGAATTTGAGCTCTGTTGCCCTAACCCCAAAATAAAATCAGCTGCCAAATCTTATTGATTCTACTTTTTCCTTTTTTTTAGGCTTTTTTTTCTGTCATTTTTTTCTCTACTCACATAGTTATGATCATGATTCAACCCTCACCACCTCTTGCAAATACCAGGTCAATAAACATTTATTAAATGCCTATTATGTGTCAGGTACCATGTTATAAAACTTCCTAAAAAAAACTTCCTAAGGATACCAAGAAGTGACAATTCAGTCTCTCAAAGAACTCAGAGTATAACAGGGGAGACAACATACAAACAACTATGTACAAACAAGAAACATATAGGATAAATTGAAGATAATCAAGAGAGAACGCATAAGCATGGAGGGGAATTGGGAAAGGCTTCCCGTAGAAAGTAGAATTTTGGTTGGGATATGAAGGAAGCCAGGGGATAGAGGAGGCAGAGAGGATGAGGATAAGAATTTTAGAAATAAAGGACAGCATGGCAGCTAGGTGGTGTAGTAGATAGAGCACCGGCCCTGGAGTCAGTAGGACCTGAGTTTAAATCCAGTCTCAGACGCTTAATAATTACCTAGCTGTGTGACCTTGGGCAAGTCACCAACCCCACTGCCTTAAATAAGTAAATAAATAAAAATTTATAAAAGACATAAGTGACAATATTTAAAAAAAATAAAGGACAGCAAGTGAGAAGAGCCAGTGAGGAGATGGAATATCTGGTCATTCAAGTTTGATGTAGATTTGGAAAGCTGTCTCTAGAGGTATGTCTTCAAGATATAGCATGGATCTGAGCTATTTCACATTTATATTAACATCTAAGGCATGCATTTCAAATTTGAGGATTGTGCAAAGTTATGGTGTATCTCTAACACACTGAACAATAGTTATGGTTCAAAAAGATCTTGGTTGGCTAAAATGTGGAATCAAGCTAATAAGATTGCAAAGTCTTATCTATGGATTCAAAAAATAATCTTCACCAACAAAAGATGAGGGAGACACAATCTGTCTTAAAGAGCTGAATGTCAGTTCAATATATTCGCTTTATGAAATGATAGTCAAAAAAAGTTATTGAGATCTTAAGCCACCTTAAAAAAGTCTCTTATTTATCTGTAGGATTGCAATAGTTCTGTTCTCCTCTTTGTCCTGGTCCTCCTACAAAGTTATAGAGGCAGATTTAGTATTGATATAAGAGAAAAAAAACTTCCTAAGATTTAAAGCTTTCCAAAAGTGCAATTGATAGCCTTGGGGGAGAAAGAGAGAGTGGGATATTTTTCATCAGAGGTCTTCAAGCAAAAAAAACAGATAAATACAATCTCTGTTCAAGTAAGGATGAGACTAGGTTCCTTTCAATGTTGAGAGTGTAATTATGTGAATTTTAGACTTACCTCTCAGTTTAGAATCTCTTATGGAATGTGTATAATTTTGCAACCTATATAAGAAAAGATAACAAAATCATTAAGGATTCCCATTCACAGTTCCCAAAATCATTAAGGATTCCCATTCACTAGATAATTAAAAAATGATTTTTATTAACTATCTGGGAATCCTGGGATATGCAGTGAGGAGGTAGCAGGTGAGATAGAGTTGAGTCTCACCTCTGATTGCAAAGGGTTGGGGGTATATATCTGGCAGCATATACCTGGTATGTCTTTAGTGTACATGCTCCCTCATTGCATGTCTCTGTATGGAATCTGAAAGAAATCTATCAAGTTATTTGCCCAAATAATGAATAAAAACTCTGATTAAATTAAATTAAATAGAGATGGATAATATTTCATGTAAAGGCAGCATCATCCATCTCAGAAAGTAGATGTCTTCCTATGGAAAGGTCATAGTGATGAAAAACTTCCCAATTCACACCACAGATTATTTTTAGCACTTAAATGAAAAAAAATTACCTTTGTTTTTGTTCCACTGACATGACAAATTTAGCATTTTTTGAGAGAACTGAAGCTGCTTGCTGCACTCCTTTCCTTGTGGCACAAAACTACAAATGAATTAATCATAATTTTTGCATTAATCATGGTAAAGAACAGAAATTCCATTCAAAAAATAAACAAGTGAATTCATACCACAAGAGTTGGTTTCTGATCGGAGTAAGTCTGTATGACACTGGCAACTTTATAATTGAGAGATAAATCAAACTTAAACTCGGTTTGGTTACTACTCCATGGAAATCCAAGGACAACTTTGTGGAGTTTCACTGGCCTGTGATTCTCATCTATTTTCAAGCATTTAGCGGACCTCTTGCCATCTGAAAGCCACTCAGCAATCTACAAATAACAAAACATACCAGAATGTTGTGGTGGTCACTGTGTGACCCTAGGCAAGTCACTTATCCTCTCAGTGCCTTTAAAAAACTCTCAGACTCTAATGAAATCATAAGTCTAGCTTAAAAAAAAGTTCATCAAGTACCTTAAATAACTACTTTTGAGGTCAGTAGGGTGTGTACAGTTCTCCCCACTTTACAGATAAGAAAACTTGAAGCTCAAAATTTTCATTCTTCTCTGAGAATGGATTTTTAAATTAAATTTTAAATTTATACTTATTAAATTATAAGAACTTGTTCAAATTCTCACTTACATCTTCTGCATTTGGAATTGTTGCAGATACAGCCACAAATCTCACCAGAATAGCAGCACTGGAATTTTCTGAGATTTGAGATAAAGAAGATATAGTTTTCATTCGACTGACCACAACTTCAAGAGTTGGACCACGGCTTTCATCTTTCACCACATGGACCTAACCAAGAAAGCAAGGCTCAATCAACAATTTGCAAATCTGTTTAATTTCACAAACTATTATCATAGTTAAAATCCATAAAATTGTTAATATTTTATCCTTGAGTAAATCTGCATAAATATCATTTGTAGATACAAAGGTTGTAACCAAAAATATTTGATTCTTTGTTTTTTGTTAGGTTCCTCCTTTTGCTCCTCAATCTGGAAATGAACAATGAATTCTATACCTCATCAATGAGGAATAGTCGTACCAACTGGACCAAAGAATTGTCTCTCCATTTCCTTGTCATGCTATCCCATTTTTCCTGGAAAAAAAATTATTTGGAATACACTAATATAGCAATTATAATAAACATAATAAATTATAAAGGTATCACAGGATTTTATGAGACAAAATGTTTTAAAAGCTAGTGGTATTGCTCTTATCCTAAAAGTATCTGAAAAGACAAATCCTGATTTAAGGATTGTTTAAAACAATCTATACCTCCTCACTTTTTTTAGTTTGCCCATAAAATTTTCCACCACTCCCACCTAGCACCCTTAATCCTGTCATCTTCTATGAAGTCATGGCTAGTTCAAACTGAAAGGAACATAGAAGATATGTTAACAAACACAAAGTTACACAAAAAAAACCGCATAAAATTCAATCTAATAGGTTTGTCACCTAAGGAATTTTGACTATTTTTAAAACTTGTACCTATTTTGGATAACTTACTGCAGCATTTATTTCTTAGACTACGCCAAATATTTCTGATCCTAAGTTTATGTTAATTTAGTATACTGGTAGATAACAACTAAGTACTTTTTCTATGAGTAATTCTTTGTGGAGTAAAGTATAATCTATTTGCCTAATAGACCAAATGAAAAATAAAGAATAAAGAATCCCTACCGGGGTTGTCATAATAATATGGGCATGCTGAATCTCAAACAAGTCATCCACAGCTGTATCTCCTGTAAGCTCCTTACAATTCAATCCTATGGGTCCAAATTTGTTTTTCCAATCATCGAAGCGCTGACTACACAAAGCTTTTATTGGTGCCACTGTGATAGCAATAGAGAATTATTAATTTTAAGACAATAAACACTTCTCAAGTATGCTAAAAAGGATGACTAAATTGTGATCTAAAATATATATCTAAGAATGTAAGGCAGTCTAGATACAATGAAAGCAGCAAAATCATATGTTCATTTTTCTATGGTATTCTTGGGTATTTTTAAAAAATCATAAAGTTCCAGTTCTCAAATAAATTATCTTGGTTTCTTTTTCAATTTATAACCCTAAAAAGTCTATATTAAAATTAAAGTGACAATTAACATCTTTGTTATTAGAAAAGAATGGAAGGAAACTTGGTTATATCATTTCCTACTTCTGTAAAGAAGAAAAAGTTAATAATATATAGAGGATTTAGAGTCTTGGATATTTTATGAAGAAAAAGCAAAGTAGTATTATTATATGTTGGAGATATATTTTTTGCTTCATTTATATCTTATTGCTATTAACCAATGGTTCATTTATACAAGAGATAGCATACTTACAGTAAACAATTTTAATATTCAACCAGGGTAGTGGAACTTCCATTAATAATCTTGTTATAGCAAGTTCAAATATTACGGTTTTCCCAGAACCAGTTGGAGCACAAATCACGAAATTCCTATCTGTATAAAGAAGCTAGAGACACATTGGTCTTTTAAAACATAATATCAATTTTTTAAGAAAAAATAATGTAGGAATTCTGAAAAAAGTAAATTACAAAACTTAAAAATATTACAATTGAGAACTTGCATGAGATTAAATATATAATATCATTAACATTTATTATATATCATTAGCAATTTTTCATCTTGTTTTTATGAGAAAAAGATGTGGAAAAAAAGTAACAAAAACCATTCCCCTATGCTCAAGATAATATAAGTAAAATCATTAAAAACAAACTAATAATCATTGAATTAAAAATTACATACTTACATCATCCAAAGCCTTAGATTGTATATAGTTGAAATATGGAAATTCTTTGAAAATGCTTCTAAATTGTGCAGCTTAAGATGGTATTAAGGAATTAATGAATCACAGACATTTAGAGTGGGAAGGTGCCTAATATAATGTATTCCAGTTATAGGGGAGTCATTGAAAACTTTCTAAAAAACCCCTAACATGTAGTTATTAGTGTTGATTTGAACATCTACCTAAGACTGTCCATTTCCTGAATAGTCCTAATTGTCATAAAGTCATAAAATTCATAAAGTCATTTATGTATTTGACAAACATTTGAGTAATTACTCCATTCAAAGCATTAGGTTGAGTGCTGGAAATAAAAAGAAAGTTAACATAGATTTTGCTCTTAAAAAAGCTTACAATTGAAAGAGGCAAAGAAATGTATACAAATAACATAAATAATAGGGAAGCAAATGCAAAGGAAAAGTCCAGGAAAAGTTCTATGGGAAATTTAAAGATGGAAACATCACTTTCACCTGGAAGTATATAAGAAGTAAAGATTTCAGAGAGGAGAAAAATGATTTTAATCCTCATCTTACGAGAATTATCTATATAGACATCAAAAGCATCCTTGATAAAGGGATGAGAAGGAAACAAGGTACTCCTAAATAAGATCCATAATGATTCAAAGGAGTTAGCCCTAACTGTACAGATTGGGAAAACCAAGAGGGTTAGGAATACAAACAAAAGACTTTGTCCATCAGTATATTTTTCTTGACATGTAATGGACAATGAGT
Organism: Macrotis lagotis; assembly: GCF_037893015.1. Lineage (NCBI taxonomy): Eukaryota > Metazoa > Chordata > Mammalia > Peramelemorphia > Peramelidae > Macrotis > Macrotis lagotis. The sequence continues at coordinate 36,620,277 of NC_133659.1, read as the reverse complement.
GTGGCCTAGAACTGAACAGGAGAAGAAAAGAAGGCTGTATTGTCTTTGGGAAATTAAGCAGTGCTTTTAAGTATGCTTAGTTAATTCCCCAGATAAAGGATCATCTTTTTAACATCAATATTCTTTTAGTGGTATTATGTGGCTGCAAGTCACAGACTACCACAATTTCCAAAAAATTAACTCCAAAGGGCAATGGAGAGGCACATGATGAGTATTAGTATGCCAAGGAGTGGCATAAAAAAAATGTGACCAGAGAACTGTATATCACCAAATAAGGTGAGCTGGTCTTATAGTAAAAGTGAAAGATGAATAGTTCAGGTTTTGCAATTCTATGCCAAGAAAAGGGATCCTGACATACTGGGTAGAATCCCTTTAGAGAATTTGCAGAACATGAACTAGTAGTCTGCATTGCTATAACGAATAAACATTTATTTAGTACTTTTCATATGTCCATATTATATGTATACAAATATAAAAGTGAGATAGTCCCTGCCCTCGAGGAACTTACATTTGAATATAGGTAAATAGTAAAAATGTGGCATATGAGCCAGGGAAATAACTTGGATAGCGAGTGAAGTGACAAGGCAGCTTGCTGACATACCCTTTTCACAGGGCAATCATAGTAATAATTTTATTATAGTTCTCAGAGCATAAATCGAAAGATGTCAGGTGTTAGGAGAAAGTACAGAGGGATACCTGATGTCAGAGAGTTCAAAGCTAAGTGGCTTAAGTCCCACCCAGGAATGGTATCTGGAAGATCAAACAACAGCAAAAGGACAGAAATGGCTAGGTGAAGATGAGGTTTAATTAGCTCAGTTGATTTTTTTCCAATTTATGCTGCATTTAACTTACTTGCGTATTGTATTCATGTTATATAAAAATCAGCCTATGAATTTGAAAGCAGGAACTATGTTTTGCTTTTTTTTGAATCCTCAGAGATTAGCGCATAGTAGGCTCTTAATAAATGTTTACTGACTGACCTGTTTTCTTGTTTAATCTAACTGATTTACCAGAAACTTCTTTTATTTTTAAAATTGGTCTTATAACCTAACCCTAGTCTCAATTTGTAGCTAGTTAATTATACAAGGATATTAGCAGTATAGGGCAGTCAAAAAAAATCTACCTGGGGATTTAAATGCTATTTCATGTATGCATTTAATAAATTAACTACATTTCCGCCAAATTTGTTTAAATTTTGGTTGTGCAGACAATAAAACAGTATTTGTACACATATGGAAATTAAATTTTGTGCCTGTCAATATAGCACCTTTTGAAAGAATCTAATTTTTTCCCCTCAAAATGTCTTTTTTCATATGAAATATTTATTTGTAACAAGGTCACAAGTGTGGACATCATGCTGGTTTTTCTCTCGTTAGGCAGTTCCATATCAATTTACATTCAGGAAAACTAATGTTTGCTTCAGACTAGATGACGAATCAGTCTTCCTAGCTCAACAGAGAACTTGACTGCTAACATCATTTATTATCACTATCATCACTTGACACCCCATTTTTGCTTTGGTTCAACAAACTCTCAGCGGTGTCACTGCAATTATATGTTATATCATGGGAAAAAGCAACTTCTACAGAACTGAAAATGACAAGAGTATTGTGGCAGGGCCACTGAAAAAATCTAGCATTGTTGGGAGCACTCAGATATCTTAAAATATTCAGAAAGATTCTTAAGATGATTTCTGGCTCAAGCACACTACAAAAACTCAAATTATATAAAACCTTTTCTATCTTTCCAATTTAAAAATACACTTGGAAGTAATAAAGTATAGAAGTCCAGTGGCTCTGACAACAAATGAAGTTTCTATTACAGAATAAATCAGTCTACACAGGTGTAAGTAACTAACAACAGGATCTTAATAAGAGAATTTGTTTCACCAAGGAAATACATCACAAAAAATTTTCTTGAAAATCATTCTCTTAACATTGTAACCTATCTTCTTAATGAAAAACTTGAAGGAAAAAACCCAAATTTTCTTTACTCTCATATAGGTAATGAAACAGTCTGTTAAAGTTAACTGTTAATCTAAATCCAAAGTCCCAATCTAATTTAGATGACTGGTGAGAAGAGATATATGCACCACTGACTTCCACCAGTTGTTCTCAGGACACCCGAAGCCTTCCTGCTACAATCTGTGTCCAAAGTCAGTTCTGACTTTGAGGACCTAGGGAGAGGTAGTAGCTTTAGTGAAAGGTACAGATGTGGAATGTGCAGGCAAGTGGGGCAGTAGAGTTTCCATTGTCAAGGTTATCATCCCAGGAATTCCTTTAGTTCGGGCTCCAGCTGCTCAGAACCTTTTTTTAGACTGTTATCAAGAATATAACTGCAAAAAGAATACTAGGTTTTTTGCCTTTGGTGGATATTTAGCTAGATTTTAGGCATCAGCTATATATTATGTTTTATTAGTCAAATGAAAAGTGAATGGGATAATATTTTCAAAAATGGTGGAAATGGCCAATATAGGATTTGTTTTGCCAGATTATGCAGCTATGCATTGATGTCTTTATTTTTTGTTTCTTTTTTTCTTAATAGGAGTAGGAGGGGTGATAGACTGGAAAGGGCAGGTCAATTTTTCAAGATGCTTGCTAATAGAAAAAAATTTAAATGATAAAACAAAAAAAATTTCTTACCACTAGAACTGTACTGAGTGTGTACTAAGTAGTGGACTCTAGTCCTTAATGAACTAGTTATTCAAATGAATTCCAAAGCATAGGATAAATACAATGCTGTCTACATGGGCATTAAGTATGATAAATACAATTTTCAAGAAGGGTGCATCCTATTGCCCTAAAAGTTCCATATAAATTTGTTACATATTTACTTGAAGTTATGTTTTATTTTCTCTTCCATAATGAGATTTGCTTTCCAACCAAAGTGAAGAATTTGCTGACAATGAAAAGGGAAGAATCACTGCTGCCCGAAATTGCAGGCTGCCCTGGATTAGAGGTTTCCCTTTCCACATTCCCTACTGGAAAGGTTTCATTACTATCTACCTCTTTCATCACTCAACATTTCTAGAAACCAAGACCATCAACCATCTTGAATCCCAATATGATCAACTAAAAATTGAGGAAGATCCTTACTAAACTGTAGTACCCAGAATTTACTAAAATACTTCAGATGTTTGACCAGAGGAGAGGAAAGTAAGATTATTATTATCTTCTTATTCCTGGAAGCTATACCCATTAGTATACCTTTCTTTCTTTCTTTTTTTTTTTTTTGGAATGACAAATCACATTGTTGATTCATCCTGATCTTGCGGTTCCCTGAAATTCCCAGGTCTTTTTCAGACAAACTGCCATCTAACCATGCTTTTGAACAATTCATGCTTGTGAAGCTATCAATGTTTTATGCTTAAGGATCACAGGAATCAAGAAGAATGAACAGCATTCTTTAGGTTGAAAGAATTTTGGAAGACTTTCCATTACACTGTTACACTCTGAGACAATGAAAGTTCTATTATTGATGTCAACTTGCCCAAGACTTGTCTCAATCCCTCTCAGCAAGAGGTAACAACCAGAACTACTTAATTGTTTTTTTCTCATTAGTCTCTCTCCTGACAACATCTATAGATTTACATCATCATCATGAAGCACAAAAAGTTACTTCCTTCTAGAAGAGTTAAATTTCTTGTTTCAGAAAGAGCTTCTTAGTTAAAATTAAATTCAAAGTATTTAGTGGTCCTTTCCTTCCTTCTCTTTATCATATTATGCAACTTGTCAATCTACTACCACATGTTAGGCTTCCCCTCTGCCTCTGCAGAGTATATGTCTTCTTTATTTTCTTTTAGAAGCACTTTATCCATTCTTCATTCTTGCTGATGACCTTGAAAATAGAGGTGCAGCCTCTAGATCTTTCACCTTTTCCATCGAAAAGATGAACTTAGTGCCTATAAAGCCATTACTTGTCACTGCCAATAAACAAACCTTACACAGTCTCAATTCACTTCCCCTCCAAAGGGCGGCTTGGTGGCGTAGTGGATAAAGCACTGGCCTTGGAGTCAGGAGTACCTGGGTTCAAATCCGGTCTCAGACATTTAATAATTACCTAGCTGTGTGGCCTTGGGCAAGCCACTTAACTCAGACATTTAATAATTACCTAGCTGTGTGGCCTTGGGCAAGCCACTTAACTCAGACATTTAATAATTACCTAGCTGTGTGGCCTTGGGCAAGCCACTTAACCCCATTTGCCTTGCAAAAAAACCTAAAAAACAAAAAACAAACAAACAAACAAAAAAAAAAAACAATTCCCCTCCAAAACATTTCACTGTACAATTTCCCTTACCCTCCATACTTGCAATATCTTCAGTCCTCTGTTATTCTTGTTGGTAACTATCTTAGCTAACTATTCCTGTAAATGACCTTTCTGAAAAGTTTATTCACTACTCTGGGGTCAGTCACTTGGGGTTCCTTTTATTCTGATACAAAGCTGACTTGTTCAATTGCCTTTAACTGGAGATTAATCTACTTAAACAATTCAAAAACAACTGGGACCATACCCTCAAGGAGTTTACAGGTTAGTGAGGAAGCGAGCAAGGCACACGGTAATTCTAATATGAGGTGGAGCATGGATAAGTACCATTAGAAAGTTACAAAGTCCTGTGAGAATCCAGAGGAGAGGCAACAAAGGAATCATGGAGGATGGGCACTTCATTATGATTGGTGGGGACAGGAGGGAAGCATTCCAGGTGAAGGACTAAGGAGTGAAGGGGAAAAAAAAGATGGAGAGAAAAGGGCATGTTTTTTCATATAACTATAAAGTGTCTTGATATTTTCATTGGAAAAATTGCCTATTCATATACCATGACCACTTATCAATTGAGGAATGACTCCTATTCTTATATATTTGACAAAGTTCTTTATATATTTGAAATACGAGATCTTTATCTGAGAATCTGTCTATAACACACACACACACACACACACACATACACAATTTCTTGCTTTTCTTCTGATCTTGCTTACATTTGTTTTAGTTGTACAAAACTGTACTAAATTATCCACTTTACACCTCACTTTGCCCTCTATTTTTTGTTTATTCATAAATTTCAGCGGACTGCTGCTAGACGTAACCATTACTGATAAGTTAGACAACTCTCCGAGTTCAGAGTGCTCCAAGTTAGTCTGGGGTTCCTGCTACAGTTAGTCTTCAGGCTTCAGCCTGGGCTAGAGACTGGAACTAATACTTAGACTGCTCCTCAGATTGGTGCCACAGTGCTGCTGCCTGCTTCTGAGCTTGTGCCTCCTCTGGTACAAAGGCTAGGGCCCATGACCACTCCTCACCCTAGACCACCACCACCACTACCACCGCCACCACCCAGGTGCTGGTCCCCTCCTCAGCCTTCCCTGGATTTATGACTTATGACTGGGTAATGTGAGACAGAACTGGAGATACCCCTTGTTATTTCACCATGCATAAGTTTAGCCCACTCTGGGACGGACCTGGAACCTTTTCTTACCCTATTATATACATTTACCCTAGGCTGGAGTGCTCTATGCAGCATGCTCCATGCCAGATTCTAATACCCAGGGTGTAGAAGTCTCCCATTTTGTCTCCCTATGTTGATCTGGCCACAAAAAAAGGATTCATTGTGATTTTTTTTTTTATTTCCTGGTTTTGACTTGGTCTGGTGCATTTTATAGATCTATTTGGAGGAATCTTGGGGGCAGGTCGATTTACTCACTCCTCTTGTCTTTTTGGCTTCATTTCTGTCCACACTCTTAAGTGTTGGCATCACTGGAGCCCATGAGTTCAATTTTAAATGATTACTATATCTATACATTCATTCCTAATAACTCTCCTATCTCTAGCCCCAATTCATCAACTCTATATTGGTCATTAAAAACTGAATTTCCTGCAGACATCTCAAGCTCAGTATTTTCAAAACAAAGCTCATCTTTCTCTCAAAAATCCACCCCTTTTGGGCTTTCCTGTCTCTCTCAAGGATATAGTCTCTCAGATTCAGAACTGTGATGTCATCCATGACTCCCCACTATCATTTATCCTATATATCTAATGAATTGAACAACTTTGCCATTTCTATTTTGACAAGAGCTCATGGGCCATGTCATTGATCCCTGCTTCAGCAAACTCCTGTGGCTCCCTATTATCTCTAGGATCAAATATAAATTCCTGTTTGGCGTTGATAGCTCTCTCCTCACAACCTAGCCACATCCCATCCTCCCAGTCTTTTCACCCATTACTCCCTTCATGCACACTCTTCATTTATAGCAGCCTCTTCACTGTTCCTTGTTCATGTACTTCTGTCTTTGTGCTGGTTGTCTCCCATTATCAACTATGCCTGCTTGAATCCATGCTTTCCTTCAAGTCTCAGCTCAAATGCTTGCTTTTGACCCTTCTAGTCCCCTAGCTGCTATATTACCGACCTTTCAGTTATCCATTATCTATGCTTTGTACAAACATGACCACAAATATGATGTGCATTTTGCTTTCCCTGAAAGAATGTACATATATTTGTACCTAAAAGTCATGGTCCTCTTTGGGAATGAAGGACAAACAACAGATAGATATTCACAAGTACATGAACTGATGAACATGTCCATTAAGTTGCTTGTGACAACAATTGTTCCTTGAGGGCAGAAACTACTTTTTCTTTGGTCTTCTGTCCCCAGCATCTAGCGCAGTGTCTGGCATATGGACAGATGGTGCTTCATAAATGTGTGCTGACTTACTAATTGTGGGGAGGCGGCCTTGGGTCCAGCAGAAAACAACAAGTTTGACCTGCCAGAAAGGCAGCAGCAGAATCCTGGCTTAGTACAATACTGAAGTACAAAGAGGCTCTCCTCACTGATGGGGGAAGGGAGGCAGCATGCCAATTCACTTGGCACTGAAATATGTGCCTAGGTTCACCATATTCTAGAGAATCATGCACACAGATGACCCCTCATCCATGTAACCAGAAATATATGTCTAGGGCATACTACCTCCACTTCAGAGTTATTTAAAAATGTTAAAAAAACTATAATTTCATAAATTTTAATTGCTATTTTATTCTAAAAAGGATACGGATTTCTGTAATAGACTTCAAGGAACAAAAATCTTTTTCTGCTGTCCCTAAAAAAAGAAAAAACTCCACAGATTTATATAAGCAGAAGGGAATTTTTCTATATAATAGATTCAAAGATCATATAAATTCTTTCAAAGGATTAGTTTAATTATATTACTGAGATGAAATAAAATAGAAAAATATAGAAAAATGTGCCACTATAGTGGCAACCTAACAACTATTAAATTTATCTGTATTTCTCTCTATATTATTAAACTTAAATTTCTCAAAACAACGACAAAATAATTTTAAAATTACCTTGAATTCCAAGAGAATCCAGAGCATTTGTGAAATTTTGTGCTTTGAAAATGCCTTCTCCGATGTCAGAAGCAAAGAGAGCATCCTTGGTAGTAAAAAGGTTCACATCTGAATATAGTGGTTTCTGCTTACTAACACTATTTTTCCATAATTCCCCTTTGTTTATCTTAGTTTTGAGATTTTCCTTTGGGTCAATATGAAAATCCAAGGCAGTACCATCATTGCAAACTTCATTACTATATGAACAGTTAGATGTTTTAAATAATCTAAAGAAAAACAAAAGATATTTTCATATATATGTATACATATATAATTTGTCATTAGGAATTACATAAATGGAAAGTTATTCGAACAAATAAGTTAATCTTTCTTCAAATATAACAGAGAAAGTCTCCAATGAATATTGCCTTCATGAATACTCATTTGGGTCAACTTCAAGTCACTGAAATTATTTGCAAATGACAGAAGAAGAAACCATTAGAAATATTCATAATATAGACTTTTTTTAACCTAAGCAGTTTTACTTATCTGAAAAAAAATTCAGTTAAATTACAAGGATAATCACTATATGATGTTATTATTCTTGTTACTGAATGAAAAACTGTTTATGTCAACAACTACCTCCTATCCACTCTGGGATCATCTCACAATTAATGCAACATTCCTTAGACAATCAAATTAGGATTACACATGTAGAAATTGGAAAAGCAAAAACAATGTTCCAAAAACAATAATAATGATGATAACAATAGCAATCATAATCTTAGACATGTATTATGTATAATGGACATAGACACAGTAAAGAGTGCTGGACCTGGGTTCAAATGTGACTTTGAAAATCCAAATCTACCTTTTTCTTGCTGAGTGACCCAGGGCAAATGACCTAACTTTGATCTGCCTTAGTTTTCCTCATCTGGCAAATGTGGATAATAACAGCAACTACCTCCCAGGGCTGGTGTGAGGTTAAAATGACGAATATTTAAATCACTTTACAAACTTTAAGCACTGAATAAGTGCTAGTTGTTATGACTGTTATTAGGTATGCTTAGAAGTTCACAAAATGCTTTACAGGCAATAGTTTATTGAATTCTTACTACAACCTTAGTAGGAAAGAATCCCCATTCAAGAGATGAAGAAACATGGTCAGGAGCACTAAGTAATTTGCCTCTGGCTACAAAGTTAAGTCAAATTCCATCTGCTATTATGTGCTCTCTCAACTTGGTATGAGAAGTGCCTTTCCCATGGATCTAGTAACCAAGAAATGATCAGCTTTTATATTGTTATTTTATGTTCAAGATATCATAGGGAAACCCATCAAAGTACTATGTTAACCAAACCACAAATTGGTAAATATGGCCCTATAATCATGACAACACTTACCTACTTGATAAAAATCATAAAGACACAAACATTAAGCAGATTGTTTATGTAAATATGAATATACATTTATCCAGATATACACATACATACCCATAAAATGCATTACTGGCTGGCTAAACTAACATATAAAAAAAATAAACTTGTTCTGTGGAGACACAGCCCTCCAAGAGTGAGAGTTTCTACAGCAGAATTTCTTTGTGGTTAGAAAATCTAAAAGTTCATCATGGAGTCTTTGAAATTATCATAGAATCCTGTTTAAAACATTGGTGTTGGACGAGGCTAATACCAATTCCATGGGTTTTCCATGTTTGCCAAGTCAATATACCTCAAATATGTAAAAGCAAAGTAAATGTTGGAACTGTAAATTCTGATAGTTAACGTATGAATTTTTTTTTTTGTTTTGGATTTTAGCAAATAAAAGAACTCTCCACCTTTGTAAACCATATTAAAACAACCAGAGATGAACTCTTTAGGTGAACTTAAGTTCTTTTAAAGCATTTGCCAGTTTTGTAGAAGATGTATTGTGTAAAGTCCAAAAAAAGGATTTCCTTACTGAGAGAAGAGTCTTTAAATGCTTCTATTTGCATGTGATATACTAATTGCATTGAGCCTCCATAGTAAATTCCTCAGAAATTCAAATAGATAGCTATAGTCAATCACATCTAAAACCCAAAATGGATAAAAACCACAAATTGCCTAGATTGCAATGTCAACTAGATAGGCATCCTGTTGAATTTATATAGGCTTTTAAACTGCTGCAAAGAAACAATTGGCAGGGCCCTTGGTTGAAGAGATCAGTCTGAAGTGCATTTGAAAAACAGCAATGCTATCAATGACTTTCCTAAAGCACTCAATAATACAAAAACTAATCTTCACATTAACATCCTCTGGCAGGGCCCCCGTGGGAACTTTGTAGGCTTTAGAGAAGAAATAATAATGGCACAGTAATGCTCAGATGAGGGCAGTGCTGGCCCAATAGTTCTGAGGTTCCTAATGGCCAGAGATGCCACAGAGGGTCCTAAGAACTAGTACTCTCTACTACAGAGATGGAAGGGAATCTAACCACAAGAGGCAGAAAGCAGAGAACTTGGAGGGAGAACAAGGAGAGCAAGAAGCAAACCTTGGGCTTGGGACAAAATCCCAGCATCGGAATTGCAGCCAGAGAGAGGAGTAAATGTAAGAAAATGTTGAGCAGAATCAAAAATTCAGTACAGAAGCACAGAGTCAAGGGGGAAAAAAATGGATTTTTCCACAAGAACTACATGAATACCTAGCAGAAATGAAGCAAGATATTAAAAATGAAAGAAAAATTTGAGGAAAAAATTGAAAGGAGAATTAAGTAGCTTAGAGAGAAAGTAGTCAGGAAAACCTGAGTTCAAATCCTGCCTTTGATTGTTTTAGTTAATTATTTAGTTAAAAATTTCTTAACAACAGTGAGAAAGAGAATCAATAGATTACTCTATTCCTGAGGCATAAATTGATCTTCAAATGAACAATATCCACATGATTAAAAATAATTCTTGACTAGATTATGTTACATCACCACAATGTGGGAAAATCATGTAAAAGAAGCATGATTTTAAGACTATTATACTTGATACTTGTCTAAAGCAACACACACCTTTTTCGGAATGTTGAAGGAATAATCTTATTTTTATCCTCTTCTGAAGAGTCAAGGAATTTTCCATTGCCTAAAACAATATTTTCAGTTGGTTCTATAGCCCCAATGGGATTCTGGCACTGATGTGCAGAACCATAACTAAGTTTGGCAGTACCAACTGGCAAATAGTCCTTATCTGTTATTCCTAAGTTTAGCTTCATTTCTCTGCTTTTGTTGGAGTAAGAATCAAACTGGAAATCATGTGTTGGTGGCATATAGTTTATAGTTTCATTAGATGTCTTCAAATGGGAAGTATACATTTCCTTATTTGTTGTCTGTTCTGCAAAAAAAAAAAAGAAATGTTACTATTAATTTTACTATATTTTCTCTAGAAAACTATTTTTTTCAAATTAGGTAAAGGAAATTTTAATGAGAAACATTTTAAAATAGTTAAATAATTATATAGGAGGAATAAAATAAGTATCAGAAAAATAAAAGGTTTATGGTACCTATTATTGTGATTATCATATTTGAATAAGGATGACAATTACTAATCATAACACTTCTGGTATCCTTTCAGCTACTAAAGTTGTCCCAAGTTTCAATGAGTCTACAGAAGAGGAATTTTTATCCCAATACTTTTATTCAATTACAAAAAAGCAGTTATTCTTCTACCTGGAAAACTGTTCATAAAATATCAACTAGAAAAGAATAATAACAGAACAGCTGCTTGTCAAAGACCTAATTCCATCTAAATTTCATCAAAAAATTTGGGAAAGACATCGAAGCAACAGCAATAAAGACTGACAACAATAATTACTATATATTAGAACAGAATAGCTATTACACTGGACATTAATATCAGGTCTACATGTGCCTCTTGAGGAAGTGGATATAGTACAGAAAGAAACAAAAATGGGAAAATCAACTGCACTAGAACAAGCAGAATCAAAGAAAGTCTGCACTAGAGGCAACAAAATTTGAAGGGCCTTCCTTGGTGAAATCAAATTTCAAGTTATAAGAAGGAAAGGAAGATAATAAAGGATGTTAACAAAGAAAGCCCCAGATGTTAGCCATCATTATTACCCCTGACTCTCAACAGGCAATTGAGAAACAATTAATAACTACTAACTCATATGCCTTCTTTCCAATTTAAGTCAAATTTTTGTGAAAATAATATACATAGGGGTGCCACTGCACTGGCCCTGGAGTCAGGAGTACCTGAGTTTAAATCCAGTCTCAGACATTTAATAATTACCTAGCTGTGTGGCCTTGGGCAAGCCACTTAACCCCATTTGTCTTGCAAAAAACCTAAAAAAAAAAATAATATAGATATGCATCAAGAGAGATCTTAAAGCAGGTATCATAACCAAACATCAGACTTTTCTTTTGGAGGCAATTGTGAGGTTAAATGACTTGCCCGGGGTCATACAGCTATTAAGTTCCAAGACAGGATTTGAACTCAGGTCCTCCTGACTTCTAAGGGGGGGGATATTCTATTCACTGCACCACCTAACTGCCCCCATATAGGTTTTTCAAAAGAGACTACCTAATAGACCATATCTTTACAATCACATGTTTCAACAAAATGTTTAAGAAATGTATGGCGTAGCTATGTAGCCTAGTGGATAAGGCACTGGGCCTGAGGTCAAGAAGACCTGAATTCAAAACTGGCCTCAATTTACTACCTGTGTAACCCTG